>NC_062998.1:31347536-31650566 GCF_023078275.1 Leguminivora glycinivorella
CCGCGCGGGCGCCGCCGCCGCGCGCCGGCATGCTCGGGGACCGCGGCACGGTGCGGCGACACCCTTACTATTCAACATTGTTTACAGCTTAATTCGGTATTATTATTATGAGTCGGAATTGTTTAACAAGTTTACAATTAGACATACATTATTATCTTACCAGACTATGTTTAGGATTTTAAATAATTAAAATTGCTGGCCATTAATTAAAGGGGAAATAATAATATTTAACACATCGCATTATTAACGTATTATATCTACAAACTAAAATTTATACGAATTATCAGAGTCAATTAAAATAAAAAAAAAACATTGAACACATGAGACATTTAAAAGAAATTCGCAATAAAACATCAACATTGGACAATTTGACATTTAGGGGTCACTGTTAAAAGACAAGTAAATTATTACATCGTAGATATGAAAGTACACTTATGGGACGATTACCAATGAATTAATTGAATATAAAGATAAATAAAAATGAACAGGAACAAAATTGTACAATAACTGGAGTGCCGTATACTATTAGCTGGCCAATAAGATTTCTTGTAACTACAACCACATTTGTGCCGATGTATATCAACATCATTCGTTGATAATTTAATGTAAACATTTCTCCATGAACCTGCTAAACTTATGTTATGAACAAATGATTTTTTCTGACTTAACTAATTAGATAACCACTCAAATGCCACTCAAATAAAACGAATAATTTTCATGGTTGATTTCTGGCCTTACGAGACCCTTTTTAATGAGCTTTGTGAAATATCAAATATGGACTAGAAGTAAGTTATAAACACGTTAACTGTCAGCAACCCGCCAGGCGAGTGCTTTGATCGTAGTAGCTGTTAATTTATATGTGTGGATTCACTTACAAATCGGTTACTAATAGTTTTTACATTATTGTGCTATTCAATTATATAGTTGATAAGAAATTTAACTTGCATGGTGGCACTGATTAAAAAAAACGTAATGGGAAATAATGTGGTTGCAGTGGTAGTTAACTAGTTACATACTTCAAAAAACAAAAACACGTATTTTAAAACATTTTAGTCAAAAAATAAAACACAAAATAAAATATTCACCCTGACACTTCCGAACAGTGTAGGGGCATGGAGACTGCATAAATCCACAAAGCATAGTAAGATTGACATTGAAATAAATTACTTACACCGCGCAAAATGGTGAACTAACAAATAATTATTCTGTAACAGTTTAATGCTTACTAAAACCGAAAATTTTCAAACGAGGCGGCACTATAGAGCAATTTTTGTAATAGAACCGTCGTCTATTATTTTTAATTAATGTGTAGTAATTAACTTAATACCTACCCAATGTTTTTGTAATTCTTTGGGATAATGAAGCATACATTTGAAATTTGGCAATAATGGTGGCACTAAGCCATCATGTTGATCGAGTGAACAATTTTAATTATTAATATTAAGGACTATACTTGTTACATAAGGTAATAATGTTCAATTAGTTTACCAGTTGAGTACATGGATATTTTGAGTTCTGCGGAGAGACACCGTCCGCGCTAGACTACTGACACTCGCACAGGGAGCCGTCCTCCGGCCGGTGGGCAGCTGCTGCGGCTCATCGTCTACGCTGCGACAAGAACTCGTCAACCACAGCTCTGCTCATTGCTCAGCTGTCACTTCTAACTGCTGCTTGTACACATGCATGGATCGGCCAAAACGTTCAATCTTAAAAACCTAAATCGAACAACTGACATAAACATATGTCTCTCTGTGCCGATAACAAATATTAAGAATATAAATATTTTTATCAATGCAAATTATTTAAAATGATTTGATTTATGATTGATTTTAAACTAACATAATTGCAAGTGGAGGAAATTATATAACATTAAACAAATCTATAATTACTCGAGGAATAAATGCAACTTGTACGTATATTGTGTCATTCATTTCTTATATTATAGATAGATCATAATTCGGGACGTGGTCCTTGCGTGTACGAGTGTCTCGCGTTTATTATTATAGGAATGACGGTTGTTTAAGGCGAGTTTGCCGACGGTAAAAAAATTAAGCTTACATAACTACCCGCATAACGAGTCGCTTTTGCCGTCCCATGCACGGACAAAACAGGGTGAGACAGACGACGCGTTAGAAGTTCCACGGCGCGTACAGGTTGACGTAGCGACGCATCAAGCGTCGGTTGAGTCGATGCTATTCGTCACACTTGCGACAGGCGCCGGGCACGTCAAAGTCGAGGACGAGCAGCTTGGTCTCCTCGGTGCCGTTGCGCGAGCCGACGGCGCAGATGAGCTTGGTGGCGGAGGCGCGGATGCGCCACACCACGCCGCCGGACCCGCCCGAGCTCAGCTCCACCAGGTTGCGGATGAACTCGCCGGTGCGCACGTCCCACAGCTTCACCGTGCCGTCGTCCGACGACGTGATCACGAACCGGTTGCTCGACTGCAGGCACGTCACCGCCGACTGGTGCTTATTAGGACCTACAAACGAACGTTCATTTTATAAAAAATGTGCTTAGAATGCTTAAAATAATAAGAGAAAAGAAAATCAGATTCTACAGAAAGTCATGGTCGACTGTACGATTTTTTTTATCCATTCATCAAATACTTTAGTCACCGGAAAAGGCAGTGAACAGTGACAATACTCACCCGACAGCGTGTGCAGGCAGTGGCCGGTGGTGATGTCCCACACCTTGACGGTGGAGTCCGCGTTCCCGGAGACGAGGATGTTGGAGTGCAGCTCCATGCCGGAGGTGAGCGACTGGTGGCCGGTGAGCGTGTGCTTCAGCTGGCCCGACTCCACGTCCCACACGCGGATCGACGTGTCCAGCGACCCGCTCACCACGTGCACGCCGTCAAACTGCATCATATACATTCATTTTGTTACAAAAGGGTTAATATTCCTGTTCAATACCAGTTTGATCTATATTGGATATAGGATTGTCCGCCATACTACAATGTATTATGCAGAGAGAACGCATTTAATGACCATATTATACGTAAAAAAACAACAAAACGCGACCATTAAAGTACAACACGAAAATGCATTACAGCCCCGAGCCAGTATCTGTTTGGAAGGTTTACATTTCTATTTTTTTTTTTTGAAACTCAAAGCAAGTGCAAGCTTTTTAACTATAGTTATTTGTGTAACGGAGAGCACTTTCTAAAGCTCGGTTAAAAAGGATAACGGGGGCTATGAAATCGTTGTTATTTTTTTCTGAAGAGGCATATTATGTAATGTTTTTTTACGTGATAGACGTAATGTAATGTTACCTGTAGACTATAGACGCGGTTGGTGTGTCCCGCGAGCGTGTGCAGGCACTCGCCGGTGTCCGGGTTCCACACCTTGACGAAGTAGTCGTAGGCGCCCGACACGACGACCTTGCCGTCGTACTGCACGCAGCGCACGGCCGCCAGGTGGCCCACCAGCACGCGCAGGCAGCGGCCCTCGGGGATCGACCACACGCGGAGCGTCGCGTCGCGGGAACCGGACACCACCCTGGACATACCATCATTGTTAATACTAAGTTTATTTGGTTTTTCAGACCTGGTTTGGTTTGGTTTACCTGAATTTTTGCAAAAGCATCATAATCATTTACTAAAAATCCATACTTTTTTTTTAATCAAAGGAGGTAAATACAGTGATAACGCCGGTTTCTCGAAAAAATATGTCTTACGTGTACAGTAAATCTGCCTCTTTAAAATTTGCATAACAAAGTAGGCACCGTATAAAGTTCGCATATCAGCATAGGGCTAACGGTATTACAATTATACATTATGCTTGTAAAAGCGCTTCAAAGGTAGCTAAATGATGTAATTTCATGACGGATTTCATGTATGTTTTCTACATTTAGCAACTCACAGCAATCACACTAAGGGCCGTTTGCACCAAACCGTCTGTGACCGTTAAAGCGTTCGTTAAATTTTATTGTATGGGAAGTTCCATAGACGGCTGCTCCGTGACGATGATGTGTCTGTCAAATGTGGTTGATGCAACTGGCCCTAAGGAAACATTTTACGACTATCTCGCAAATTGTATTTATACAACCCGATATCAGAAATTTGAATATGTGTGAACATGATAACGCCACGAGCCACGAACGTGCCTTTTCTTTACTTTTACAGATTGAAATGAAGCATATGCATTTTCCCTAAAGATATTTTATGGTACATACATATACATTCGCCTTTAGCTTGTTAATGTGCAATGTACTTAGAAATATAGTAAAGATGTTTATACATACAGGTCGATGCACGATAGCTCTTGAATGGAAGGAACCTAATAAGCTAAGTGAACATTGTACACCTGTACACATTCAGAGCCCCCGCTTGATAGGTTATGTTATGTTATGTGTTACACACAGATATATTCATTCTCTTATTCCATTCATGCCAGCTCTTATAAATCGACATGTATACACAAAATTAATAATGAAATTTATATGTTCTCTTTATTTCTTTTAAGTCTTAGGCTAGGCTATTTATAATACGAATATAAAAGTAAAATACAAAACCACTTACAAAACAAAACAATATAAAAAAAAAAATATAAACGTATTATAAAAAACCTAACCTCGGGTGCCGCCAGCAGCGGGGCAGGGCCCAAATTTATATGTATTATTAAAAACATTAAGAAAAATTGTAAGTACAAAATAGAGTTCAATGTTTCTCATTGCTGGCTGGTAAGATCTGTCGACTCTGATCTTGGTGTGATTCTACATATCTCTGTATCTTTACATGGTCATCTTCTGTATTATAATAAACACATAAATAATGAATAGAGTATCTTCACTGACCTGTTGTTGTAGAGGTGCATGCAGCGCACCGTGGAGGTGTGTCCCGCGAGCACCTTCTGGCACTGGCCGGTCTTGGCGTCCCACACGCGCAGCGTGCGATCCGTGGACCCGCTGATCACCAGGTCACCCACCATCTGCGACGACCACACGCCGCCCGAGTGCCCCACCAGCGTGCGGAGACACTGAAATAAATAGACATATTAATTCGTCTGTCGTATACTATTAATGTACTCCCATGAGACCCCCCTACGGGAATGTAGCTCCTTATATCATTTAGGCCCCGTCGGGTAAACTGGGAAAGGATACAGACCACAGATGTCATATATACTATAGATCAAGCAAACGTATCTACCTAGTTGTCCGTCTTTATTCGCATGGCGGCCGAGCGTGTCAGATTTTGTACTGAAGTTGTTACTTGCCTGTGAATTTAAATGTCTCAGGCCCTTGAGTGCTCATAATTTTTGTGTTGTTGCAATTAAATATCACGAAACGAGGCACTATTAATGTTTTTATTGCCGCCCGAAAGCTGCAAGCTGCGATTAAAGACGGACAACTCAGTGAATTTTACTGAGTTCATTTGACACGCTAAGTAGATACGTTTGCTTGATTTATGGTATATATTATATATGACATCTGTAATATTTACCTTGCCCGTAATAGCCGACCACACTTTCAGCGTAGTGTCGTCGCTGCCGCTCAGAATGCGATTCCCGTAGAACTGCAAGCATGTGATGACGTGATCGTCGTGCCCTCTCATCATGATGGGGTTGTTGACCGGTTTGTGCAGCCAGTTGTTCTCGATGAGGTATTGACGCATGTAGGCCGCTTTCCAAGGACTGACGCAGCGCGGTAGCGAACGAGGCATCTTCTTGAGTGTCGTAATGCCAATGCGACGGCACTGTTCTTTCCATAGTAGATTGTCGTCGGCAAGGAACCTAAAAGAGACCACATAAGTTTTATTAATGAAGTTGAACGAAGTACCAGATAGCGCCATAATAGTTTGCTCTATGTCTTATGTATTTTTTTGTTGAACAGTGTGTTTTTGTAACCCTAACCTCATAGAACAAAACTTGAGCGACAGTTTCAAAACCTCTGCACCAAATTACATTATTATGTAGTACCAACCTGTTGATCTAGAAATTGATCTGGTGTAGAATTAGGACAATTGATCCTTGCCCGATGAGTTGAAATTAGGAAAAAACCATGTGAAACCAACTTAGTCCACGAGATTAAGCTAAGCGGCGCTTGATCAAGGCGTCTACGCATGTTTACAGTAACTGTGACTGCGGACTCGCAAGACTGTTTTTTTTTCAAGACGATACGGTAGGGGTCAATTCTCAATACAAACGCTCTCGACTAGAGATGGGCAGAATACGGGCTTTGCCGAATACGAATATTCGGCCGAACATTCGGTTCAGCTGCTACCGAACCGAACATTCGGCCGAATATTCGGTTCCGCCATATTTTAAATCCTGGCTTGGAGTTAAAATCTTTCAATGATTGGTAATGGGTACTAAGGCTCTTATTGTTTCTATAATTTACTGCCGAAGAAAATTTTGGTTTTTGTTTCTTATTAAACTACGTTTTTTTCACTTTTTTACATAATTATTGAAGGTAACTTATATCTTAACGCATTTTATCTTCCTTTGGTGGTTCCTTAGAATGCTGAAATAGGATGTCATTATCCGATGAAAAACGAAACAACTTACGCTATTTATTTACTTTGTTTATTCGGTAAATATTCGGCAATGTAACCGAACTATTCGGCCGAATACGAACATTGAAAAACTTGCCGAATATTCCGAATACCGAATATTCGGCCCATCTCTACTCTCGACTATTTCCTCCCTGGTTTTTGAAGATAGAGCAATGATTTTTTCAACACAGATTGTTATTATTTTTATCTGTGTCGGACCGTTTTGATTTTTTTGATATTCTGCTTTTTAAAGCCATTCAAAAATTTCCAAAAACGGCCTTTTTCATTGTGGCGCAAAAAAAGGTGTGATACTCAAGATTGGTAACAATAAATAAATAAATAAATATTAACAATTAACCAAAAAAGCTAAACGGTCCGACATAGATTATTTCATTGTTATTCAGTTTCTCAAATTTCGTTCCGATTGATCAAGTTTTGAAGGAGGAAAGAGTCGAGAGCGGAACCTCCATTTTTTGAAATATCTTTTGACTGAGTTGTTCTTAATGGACAATTTTTTTTCGATAAATCTAATTAATAACACTTGTTTAATTAACTAAAATTCCTAAGTTGAAAGGGGGGCTTCATTCCATTTTAGCATTTTCGCTACCGTATCCTCTTAAGGGGATCACAGATTCGGTTTTCAGAATATTTGTCATGCCGAGTTACACAGCTAAAAGGATGAAGAAGTTACCTCCAGTATCGGCAAGTTTGCGCGGCGCGCCGCAGGTCTTTGGGCTGCAGGTAGCCCAGCACGGTCAGCGCCAGCTCCTTGGGCAGCAGCGAGATGAAGTCGCGCTGGAACAGCGGCTCGATGGCTTTCATCATGTGCCGCACGTGGCTCGCGGCGCAGCGCCCGATCAGCGCGTCTATCGCTTGGATCTTCTCGGCGTTGGACCATGATTGGAATCTGTGCAACAAAAGAGTTCAATTCGTCTGACTTTAGCAAACTTTAGCGCGTGTGAGCGTCCGTACTTCAAGTTGAGCTAGATCTAATTCTTAACAATTTGGTAAGTTAAAGAGCCCATCTACGTTTTCGGACTGTTGAGGTTACGTACAAATTCGGCCACTAATTAAATACCGCAATGTAATGAGACTGGCACGCGAGATCTCGTGCCGCGTACATGGGCAATGGGCATTAACGAATGAAAGTGGAGTTAGGCGAATAATGTAAACAAATAAAAATTATTTTGTTACCATTTGAATGTTTTACAATGGTTGCCATCTTTATTAATTACCATTACACTAAGCAGTAATTGATATAATATATAAATCAAGGTTGTTATAATTATTATATTATTTGTAAGCCTTGTGGTGTCCCACTGCTGGGTAAAGGCGTCCCTCTTTTTTCTTCGCGTCTTGGTCTATGGCAATCAAGGTTGACGACAAAATGGTAGATTCCATTGAATTTGACTTTAACATCTCTGTTTCCCTATTATGTATAGGTAGTGCAGCTGCAGACTGCAGTGAGCTTTAGCGAAAAGTGGCCCTTCCTCTATGCATGCATGATGCTAAGTGAATAGTATGGCTGACTGTACCTGTTGAGCCAATTCTTGATTTCAGGTGGTCCTTGAAGCGCGGCGGGCATGGAGGAGGGAGGCAGCGCCTGCAGCCAGCCGCCGTCGGTCGCCGGCGCCGTGCTGCCGTCCGGGCAAAACTTCTTCGCGTACTGGGGCGGGGGCGGCTCGTAGCGCCTCTTCCTCTGCATAATAAATACTATATTAACGCCTATGACGTTTCAGACGACTTTATGTACCTAGTACCTACTAATGTTCCTTATTGAGAATTTCAAGGAATAAAATAAAAATGACCTTGAAGTAGATCAATTTATTTTAACTGAAATTTCGGTTGTTGATTACTACATATGTTTTTAAACTCGGATATTTTTTTAGGTTAAGTACTCAAAAGAGCTAATAATTACATATTTCGTAGGTACGAGGTTACTGTAGATTCTGGCATTTTTAGGAATTGGGATCCAAAATTAGTGACAGTTAACAAAAATTAACTCAATGTCAGTTTTTTGACGACAATGAAGAATAAAATTTGTCTAAAAATCAACTTTTTTCATGTTCTAAATGTAGATGATTGCTTATAGTTTATGTATAAGCACAAAAGCAATATTTTTATTGAAATTTCATGCTTTACTGTCGTCACAAAACTGACATCAAGTTAATTTTTGTTAACAACTTTCACTAATTTTAGGTCCCAATTTTTGAGACTGCCCTTAATTGATGCCAGATACTCTCTGTGAATGCTTGAATTGTTGGTTAGCAAATGCTTAGTAATTTATGCATGCTTGAATTCTAGCACTTACACTTACCCAAAGCCTCTCATCAATTTCTGGTTCGTCGTCATCTTCGTCATCCTGAAAAACAACAAATTGATAAAATGTGTATTTCATTTACACTATTACATTCATTCCCTATTGATACTGCTCATCAAAGTATTGTTATATGATAATTGGATTTAATATCAGTTGTTTAAATCAGATAATAGTAGTAACATATATTTGAATTTATACACAAGAGTAACGAATACCTCATGAGATGATAAACAAGTACACCACGTTTCTTCAATTACGTCATCATCTGAGTCATCATCCCCATCGCAAAACGGCTGCATGAAGGGCTGAAAATAAAACAATTAGAATTGAATAAATAGAACTCAATATAAGTTATAGTGGTGGTTTACGTTTGGCAACATTCGACTCACAGATGCCTTGGAGCTGCCTGGCTCGGCCTTCCTGGCGTCATCGAGGCCCAGCAGCTTGTCGGCGTTGGAGGTGGACGGCACGCTGAACTCCTTGTTGCTGTCGGAGCCGGTGCTGCCGATGCTGGACGCGTTGGAGCTCGTGCGCCCGGACGGCCCACCCGTCGCTTCCAGGTCGCTCACGTCGGGAGTATGGTTGTCGCAAGAGCTCTCACCCATCTGCTCCGCTTTATACAATTTTCCCTTTGGAAAGTCCTTCTTTTCTTGGACCCCACTGCTAAGAAGCTTTTGCATGAAGTCAGGCTTGTACACTTCTTTCCTCGGTGGGTCCTCTGTTGTGCTTGCAGGTTTTCGAGAATGTATCATACTTTTTATTGTTGCGTTACTATCTTCACAATCTTCTGTTTTGCTACAACCAGGTAAACTATAGTCATTGGATATAACATTAGGGAAGGCGGAGATGGTCTCCGAGCTGGATGCCAGGCTGGAGCTCGCACTGGACAGGTTGCCGGAGTAATGTGAACCGCCCGCTATTTTGGCATCCACTATCATGCTAGAACAATGATTTATTATTCTATTCTCCTCATCGAAGTCCTGCCGCTCTATATCATCTATCTTATGCTTGGAATTATCTTGAGATGTAGCTTCATTATCAACCACACCGGCTTCACTGTCAGTCTTATTTTCTGTGTCAAAGGAGACATTATTAACTTCTTCATATGTGTCAAAATTAAAATGAGAACATGTTGGATCCATTCTAGAGTATTGCGCGAGCTCTGCAAAAAGAAAAACATTGCAAAAGTTAGTATATTTTATGAAGCCTATAAATTAAACTTGGGTTTGGATACTTTTTTCAATTTATCTGAAATCCAATAATTGTAGGCTGTAGGAAGTTGCGTGCTAGCTAGAACTGTAGTTGGACTTGAGCCTTATCTACAGTTGACTGTATATTAAGTGTGTCGTGTCGTGTGCGGTGCAAGAGGTACCTTGCTGTTGTGTGGTGCTACGCGACGTAAGCCCCAGCCGGCATATTTAGGTTTAATAATAATATCCTGACCTGACCATGTGATTTTCATCACCTTTATCAGGCGGTGTTGGGATGTACGGTAAGACTGTCTTTGTGGCATATTTTTTTAGTTAAATTCTGCATTTCACCCAGACACAAAGAAAAAATGACAATATACAGTTTTTTTACAAATAACTAAATTAAGTAAAACACATACAGTAAACGGCCATAGAGAATGCACATTGGTCTTTGGAAAGAGACAACGTCACATAAGCAAGAAAGACAACGCTCTACGAAGAAGAGTATTATTTATGGCAGTTTACTGTACTGAAATATGAAAAAATACAAGTTTATAGGGTCTCCGAAAATGAAAGGCTAGTATTTATTACTACATATAATTATTACTTGTATCTAAACTCACGTGGTTCTTACAATTTTTTCAGGACATCCGAAGCAACCTGAAACAATTATAGTTAAAATTATTAAAAAAATTGCTACAATATTAATAAAGAAACTACTGGTTTACAATTAAATACTTTGAAACAGACTATTTTGTATGGTCGGACTTTAATTCCTGAGCAGTTCAGAGCTCAGTTTATACTAGGCACTTCCAGCATAGTATAGTTATTCAAGTTACTAATTAGTTTGACACCTAAATGGTTCAATAATTAAAGGTGCTGGGTGTACATATATGGTAATTGAAGGTTTTGACACTTGAATTACAGGGGCTTTTAAACAGGCCATATTTTCCTGTCTTTCTTAACACGTGAGTAAGGGAGGTACACACCAATAGTTGTTGGCTACGCTGCATGATGGAGTGAAATATGATATGGGCTGTTTCAAGGTCACAATTTTCCTTATTTTTAACCCCCGACGCAAAAACGAAGGGGTGTTATAAGTTTGACGTGTCTGTCTGTCTGTCTGTCTGTTTGTCTGTCTGTGTGTGTGTCTGTCTGTGGCATCGTAGCTCCCGAACCGATGAACCGATTTTGATTTAGTTTTTTTTGTCTGAAAGCTGAGTTAGTCGGGAGTGTTCTTAGCCACGTTTCATGAAAATCGGTCCACTATGTCGCGGTCGGGGGTTTTTTTCAAAATTTTATTATTTTGATATAATTGAGTAATATTTACAATGTTATACTATTTTACTGCAAGTCCATACTTGAAATCGCGCTTGATGTATTAACTCGTGTGTGAGGACGCAAGTTGTGCTAAACTACCTGAGATTTCATATTATCCAATTATTGAAAACTCTGAAATTTCATGAAAATATATTTTTGAGTACAAAAACTGCTCGTATTTTAGGTAGTGCTTATCATTTTTAACCCCCGACGCAAAAACGACGGGGTGTTATAGGTTTGACGTGTCTGTCTGTCTGACTGTGTGTGTGTCTGTCTGTGGCATCGTAGCTCCCGAACGTATGAACCGATTTAGAGTTCATGAAAATCGGCCTAATATGTCGCGGTCGGGGGTTTTTTCAAAATTTTAATTGTCGTTCGTGTACATTTAATGACGACGTACTTACATCTTACGGTTACCGAGTTATTAAAAAAATAAAAATAATTACTGAACATGTATGTGTCAGCCTTTTCCACTTCCTACTGTTTTTTTTTACTTGAATGTTATCCTTAAGGGTCTCTCACACTGATTAATTCATTTATTATGTATGAAAACGATGAAAAAATTTGGTTCCTGATAATGAACTTAACGTGTTAAATTTAACGGGAAACAATAAAAACAAGGTGTATATATCGTTGTTGAGTACCCACAACACAAGCCTTCTTGAGCTTACCGTGGGCCTCAGTTTCTGGGTAAGAATATCCTATAATATTTATTTATTTATTTTTCGGTCATAACTAAACCGTAACTGATTATGAAATTTAGTTGGTTATTACATTCCCTATTAGCATCTTATTCCATATACATATGTTAAATTAGAATATTTCAATTATACAGAATATATTATGTTCAATCTAAACAACTCTCTATTTCCTTTGTTATCTACTAGCAAACATACGTTTATAATGATTTAGATAATTTTGATGCAAAAAAGCCTCCACCGTAATTGTTCATGTCTGCTAAGATAACTCAGGGCAGCATGACAAATCAAATCTTGTCTATTATATAACATCTCATTGAACATTCAAAAGTTCCATGGCTAGCCAATAGTATCAAAAATGCATGAATCAGACTTCGAAACATGGACAAATGGTAGAGATGGTAGAGGATGTATTTAAATCAACTTAAAACAAAGGTATAATTTTGAGTCATTTCATTTGTTTTTGGTCAAGTTCCTAAGGACCGGTTGCATCAAACTGTCTGTCACCGTTAAAGCATTCATCACATTTTTTTTGTATGGGAAGTTCCATAAATATCTGCGAAAATGATGTGTCTGTCAAATATGGTTGATGCATCTGGCCCTGAATTTGTCTAATTCTGCTTTTGTCACCTATTCTTCATTCATCAAGTTAGTCTGCAGCCTTTATTGTCTTTGATTATATGTGTTGTTGCCCTTTTTCTTATTTCAACTCATTTATTTTTGGTCATATCATATTTAGTCTTATTCTAAGTTGGTACAGACCTAAGAATAAGAAAGTACACAAAAAACAGACTTAACAGCAAAAATGCCAAAAGAAGATCATAATGAAGGCCAACAAACAACTCATATGATCAAGCCAATAAAAACTGCTGATGAACTTGACAAATGAAGAATGGCTGACAAAAACAGAATGAGACCAATTTAAGAACTTGAAAAAAAGTAATGAGACAACTCAAGACAACCAAAACCAATTGTTTACAAAACTATCCAACTGTTAACTCTCCTAGTAAAATAATATACAAATAACCTAACCACAAAATTAAAATTTTGAGAAAACCCATGACATAATGGACCGATTTTCAGCTTCCAAACAAAAAAAAAACTAAATCTAAATTGGTTCATCGGTTCGGGAGCTACGACGCCACAGGCAGACACGCACACAAACAGACAGACACGTCAAACTTATAACACCCCGTCGTTTTTGCATCGGAGGTTAAAAATAACTTCCCCATAGTTCAGTGATTACACATAAAGAAATTGCAACTATTTGGTTTCAAACACCTACTTTTAACTTCAAATAATAACAATAAGCATTGCATATTAACACACACTTCCACTAAAGTGCTTAAAAGCAATAGTTTACAGTGTAATTCAATTCCATAACTTAAAATATCTCCTGTGACAATGTTTATAAATTACTCTTTGGTTTTGAACCACAGCTGTGCAATAAGAAAAAAAACAAGACCAAGCATTGCAAGGCCATTGCAGGCAGGATCAACAGAATGTTTCTTAAGTAGGCTCAATGTCAGAATCAAGGCTAATCTAGTCATACACTATGCCTCTAGACAACAAATGCAGTCACAAACAATATTTCAACACGAAAAAGTAATAAAATTAATGAAAATTTGCAATTTTATATTTCATAATATTACATATCTGTACGTGACTGTCACTCCATATTACAACGCTGCACATTCCGACAACGAGAATACAGGAAATAAATCACGTTTCACTATTACACCAAAAAAATATCATAAAGGACTCTGAAACGACCGTGAGAACTTTTTTTTTTGACGAGCACAGGATTCACGTGCACAAGGGCTTAAAAAACGTGTGGACAAGTTTCTCCGTTTTAAGTTCTTTTCGTACAACCTAGGCATTCGATTAGAAAAAAAGGGCCGCTCCCGGATACTAAAGAATATGCTATAGGTATCGGTTTAAATTGCATGCGCAGAAACGCATCCTGAGCAAAATAGCTCTGTCTGGGATTTTGATACGATAATGGTGTAAAAACATAAAGTGGGTTGACAAACTGCACTACAAACCCCACATCCACATAGTCACTCACTAAAACCTACCTGAATTCACTGCCGGTAATCTCATAAGTTTTACTTCATTTTCTTTAAAACAACATATTTCCTTGAATTACTAAACTAAAAATATGCAATGTGCACCAATTAATTTCTTCGACTTCAAACACCGTGGTCGGCCATCGACCATGATCATTTTTTTTTTGTTGTCTGCCTTGGACCATAGACAATACATCACTTTGTTTGGGTGAATCAAAGACAATATATCTATGGGCTAATTTATTTTATCTATGGAAGGAAGCCAAATTAAGCTAGGAACATACTACGCGGACGTCCGTCGTAAATCGACCGCGACCGCGACCGATCAGTGTGCACGGAACAAAACATCCAGCGAGCCAGATTTCGATGGGACGTCCATGCGCTCAAGGCCACGTCCACGTCCGTCGACCGATAGTTTGCACGGTTATGTGCATAGCTGGGCATTAACTCGTTAATCCGTTAATCGTTAATTAACGAAGTTAACATTTCGGTTAACGGATTAACTTTTAAGTTAACTTTAAAAAATGTTAACGGATTCGTTAACTTCCGTTAAATTTCATAGAGTCCGTTAATCGTTAATCCAGCACCCCAATAAGCGGCTCGCTGCGCCGCGAAAACCACGTTCTTACTGCTACTGTAAATGCCCGTAGTACGGCAAAACCTAGGTTTTATCGGTAAAACCAGATCCGTCGGTTATAAATAGTCTAAAGACTAATTGGCGACTTTGGATCACTTATTCGAGATCTTCTAAATCTTATTAGGCGTGTTAGATCGATCACTAACCTGGGAATAGAGTGCAATCATCAGGCATAACAGACAAATCGCGCAACCGACGCATCGAGTTAGAGTCCGGCGCGGGCCTTAGATTACTCTACCAAGTTATCGTGGCCCACAGCATCGAGTTGTCATCTCAAATCTCAATCTGAAGAACCGACGCACCACGATCGCGACCGCATGAATGACCCAATAATTACCAATCCGAAGTAAAACCTAGGATTTAGCCAACCAACGGCGATAAAAGCCTGAAGAGAAAGTAATTATTACATTTCGGTTTTTTACCGATTGGCGTCACAGTTTTTAATGGTTTTTGGTGGATACTTAGTAAATAGAAATACATAATACCTACAGTGGAGTCCTATTTTTATGACGTGTTAACGGATTATCGATTAACTTTAACTTCCGTTAAATCTACCGAAATGTATCGCTTTAACGATTAACGAAGTTAACTTTTTAAGTAACGGATTAACGATTATCGAAGTTAACTATTTGATTAACGGTGCCCAGCTATGGTTATGTGTAATTTCATTGTCCAGATTCCCGTCCGCGGTCGATTTACGACGGACGTCCGCGTAGTATGTTCCTAGCTTTAAGCTAGGAACATACTACGCACAAACTACTAAGAAGATACTAATACTACGCGGACGTCCGTCGTAAATCGACCGCGACCGCGACCGATCAGTGTGCACGTAACAAAACATCCAGCGAGCCAGATTTCGATCGGACGTCCATGCGCTCAAGGCCACGTCCACGTCCGTCGACCGATAGTTTGCACGGTTACGTGTATATTCATTGTCGTTCAAGCTAGGAACATACTACGCGGACGTCCGTCGTAAATCGACCGCGGACGGGAATCTGGACAATGGAAATACACATAACCGTGCAAACTGCACGGAACAAAACATCCAGAGAGCCAGATTTCGATCGACGCGCTCAAGGCCACGTCCGCGTCCGTCGACCGATAGTTTGCACTAATGTCATTGTAATGATTGTCCAGATTCCCGTCCGCGGTCGATTCACGACGGACGTCCGCGTAGTGTGTTCCTAGCTTAACCGTGCAAACTATCGGTCGACGGACGTGGACGTGGCCTTGAGCGCATGGACGTCCGATCGAAATCTGGCTCGCTGGATGTTTTGTTCCGTGCACACTGATCGGTCGCGGTCGCGGTCGATTTACGACGGACGTCCGCGTAGTATGTTCTAGCTTCATTGTCCAGAACATACCGCGTCGATTTACGACGGACGTCCGCGTAGTGTGTTCCTAGCTTCATTGTCCAGAATCCAGATCCCCGTCCGCGGTCGATTTACGACGGACGTCCGCGTAGTATGTTCCTAGCTTCAGTATTTCATAGTAATTTCATGTTAGCAAATCGTTTTGACAGTTCTTAAAAAGAAGCTGATTTGACTAGTAGGAAACTAGCCTACTATCGATATGAACAGCATTAGCCAAAGTGTGGCAACATTTTGTGCATAATGAGATGTCAATTTAGTTCGCCTAATTTTGTAGCCATGTATAGATGGCGCTACACTTGTGGTCGACTGGTTGACTTTCCGCTAGATGGCGCAGCGACAGCGTAGGTATGATTTTTAATACCACTTTGCTCTTTACATGTATGGGTCGAAATTCTTAACCCTTTAGATTGGCTGAGACGACTTGGAAACCATTCACGGAGAAGAATATCCTATTTTATTATTTAACTATAATGGTAATAGCAAATATTATATCAGGGTTTCTTTCCTCTCATACTTTCTACACGTCGCTGTATTTAATAATTTCAACCAATTTACCAAATTTGGTATGAACCAATAACAGTCTCGCCACTCGCCATCGTGAATTGAAAAGATCATTGATGATATTAAGGTCTAATAAATTGGAAACAGATCATCTGAAAACGTTAGCCACGTATGCGTCCACGGGCGACAAAGTTGCTCGGCGATTTTTTTGTCGATCACATCCAGTCTATGAGCTAGTATGAAAGAACTCAGAACGAAGTAGATACCGAAGTAGATTGCGTTTTCTTAACAAGTTACACGAGTAATTAATATGTGGTACCTACTTAAATTGCTCAGGAGAAAAATAATGCAATAAAAGGTACTGCCTACGTATTAGAAAAGGGTTGCTAATATACGGCTTGATTGATGAGAAACATTGAAATGATATGATAAACCAAAACTTTATGTTCCACCTTTTTAACATGTTCACATGACACCCACACGACGACACCATACCTACTAAAAATTACCACTGTGACAACAAATCGAAATCATTGAGGCGCTGCATCACAAATCCCCTTTTCTTTTTCTTTTTGCCCTCTTTGTCATCCTTATCCGCTTCAGCGACAGCCTTAGCTTTTGCTTTTTTCTTAGGTTGTGTTTCTTTCATTTTCTGTATTTCACAATTCATGTCGAATGGACATTGGTCAGCTGGATAGAGTGGCATCATTATAACCGGGACGTAGTTAGATGATCCTCCGTCTTTCTGTATATTAAAATTTAAAGGATTTAAGAAATCATATTACAAGCATTAAAAATAGTTAATAATGTTCCATACAAGTTTTCCATCATTGAAGGGAGAATTAATAATATGTAATAAGTTAAAAACTCGACATGTTAACTTTGGAATCAGTTGAGTCAGTGTCGTCAGTGATGCCTGTGCTGAGGCAATAATTGTGCCATTTTAAAAGCAAAAGCATTATTATAAATTATAACGTTCCAAATAAGTAATTAGTCTAGCAAATTTAGTCCTTATGATAAACGACAATGTACATAGGTACATTTTACTTGAAAACTTCAATTATCACTTACCTTTTCAGCGGCGCACTGGCAGCAATAGCTTTGGGCTGCGGACACAGCCTTAGACTTAACTAAATGTGCCACCACGGCTTTCAGTTGTTCCTCGTCTAAACAATTTGGTTTACTCTTTTGCCAATTGCCATCTGGATTTAATGATACTAATACTGGTGCAGTCATATCCAGAGCTCCGAAACCAGGTTTTGCCAAAGGTCTGCCAAAAAAAAGTTTTCACAGTTAGTGTTCCTGTCGTTCCTGATAATCCGTGAAAAAAAAATGAAGAATCGATACATACATGTCTGGAAGTTTCGCTAATAGTTCTTTTGATGCCATTATGAGGTTGAGAGCAGATTATTTTTACTCAAAGATTTAAATAAACTTTTATGATTTTTTGTATTTTTCTATCATGAACTCCAAATTTCATATCATTTTGATTTAACAAATGATTTTTTTATGTCAAATTATATTTGAATAATGAACAAAAAGTTTAAATATAATAGTGATTTTAAAAAGGTTGTCTTTTTAAACGCCCTTCACACTTGCAAAACTTCGCGGCGATTGCGCAGGTTTCGCACCGAGATTCGCACCAATATGGTGGATTTGGCGGAAAATGGAACCCTACCTAAAATATGTTATTGCACGGTACATTTAATTAACCTCTTGTATGCTTATTAGCAGATCTGCTCCATTTTGTTTCATATAAATGAATGAACAAATTTTGGACAGGCGCATACGAAAGTTACCTTCTTGTGTTAGGATTCCAATGAGGCCGTTTTTCTTTGCAAAAATGATGAGTATGAAGTTTTACTGGGGACGCTATTGCACAACACCCTGCATTTTATGATTAAGCACTGAGACTTGGCACAGGTTGTTCCTTGGGTGGCCCTGAGTAGATAAAGATCGGGAGGCATCGAGAGCCCCCCTTAATTTAGGAGGGAAGAGGGGGGGAAGGCTGGCGCCGCCGCGCTTCCTTTGAAACCATATTTCTCTAAAACTATACAAAATAGGGCATGCGATATATCATTTTCGGATAAATGAAGGACGAGGAATTCATTTTTGGAACAAAAAAAATGTATTTTAGAACAAAACTACAAAATAAAATGGGAAAAATCTGAAAACAAGATTTTTTTTTATACATATTATTGCACATTTTATGAAAACTGTAATGGTTATTTCTAAATAAAAAATATTATTTAATAGCTACATTTATCTAGTTTTAGAAAATGTATAATTTGTTATAGAAATATATTATAGGACGAGTGATAAAAAATAATTTACATCGCCCGATAGGGTGATTTGAATGCTCATTTCAATAAGTTTTGTCAATGATTTCAGGTATAATCACTATTTTTAACACACGAAAGCCGTAACCATTGTAGTTTATGGCTATTTTAGTGATTAATGTACTTAAAATAAAAAAAAATACAAAAATTTTAAAAAATATTAAAAATGTGATAATTTTTTTTTACATTATCCTATTTTGTTCTTTCTACACAATATATATCTAAAAGCAATAAATATCAATAAAAAGCCACATTTATACAGTTTATAAAAATATATAGTTTGTTATATAAATATATTACGAAACGCGAGATAAAAAATAATGAAAATGAAAATTTTAATGTACGGGTCAGCTTGCATTATTCGATGAGGTGAGGTAAAGGTACTACCCGCTATGCAGTGAAGTTCGTCTAGTAATACAGAAATATACTTATTCTAATAACGTTTACACATGTAGGTATATCACGACCCAGTACAGAAAATTGTAAAAGTCCTATAATATAGTTTATTTTGATTGTAAAATAAAATTGCATGTGACTTATATTGCAAAAAAAATGTCTTAATCACGTTCTCCTCTCCTAAAGCAGTTCTGCATGCATAGGCTTGAAGATTTTTTAGTTTACTAGCAGAATTTAGTTACTTCCTTTGGGCCCCCTTAAATCGGTTTTACCAATCCATAAAAGATAAAATAAAAATCGTCATATTCTTCCTTTCAGTATCAATGATAGTTAGTTATTGCGCAATAGTGCCATAAAAAATAAACTAGATTCGTATTAGCATTAAACATTAATGATTTTTGAACTAAGACATTGCTTTTGTATAAAGGAGAACCTCAAAAAATGGTCTGACTAGACGAAAACATGTGTATCGGGGCTAGTACCTACTCAAGGCTCTCAAAAAGTGTAGCTATTTTGAGTTATTCAAATAAAACAACCTGAATAGTCTGAATTTAATTATGTATATATCACAACATCCACTGCATAAGCACATCAGCTCCGAACATTTAATTTGAAAAGTCTTTTTTTACGGTTGCACCTTACGCGCCATTGTTTTTTATTACACCTGCATCCGACAATTTCGAGGCATGTTTCTGCAGCAACAGGCATCGTTGCGGGCAAGTAGGCTCCCAAATCCCAATTGTTACAGACTTTCGTCCAGCCACAAGTAGCAAATAATGGCAAATTTTGAATTGGGTTTAGTTGACCCCATAAATGGACACCTTGATATACCTATAACCCTTACAAAAATGGTGCAAGGCAGCTTTTGTCGGTGAAATGCTGTTAATTTGGCGGTCTTTTTTGGTTAATAACTATTTTCGTCACTCGTTAACCAAAGTACAGGACACAGATCTGGAATAATAAATATGTCAAGTAAGAATTATCCATAAATTATGCAAATCATATAGATAAGTAACTACTATTTCACAAGATGTATTAGGATCAGATATATCTGACCTATCATATCAATCGATCATTTCATGTAATATAAATAGTTAAATTCAGACTATATAGGAGTATGTTGTTTAATTTGAAGTACTCTAAATAACTACATTTTTTGAGAGCTTTGAGTACCTTTACCTCACCTCATCGAATCATACAAGCTGACCCGTACCGTACATCAAGATCACTTTCATTATTTTTTATCTCGCGTTCCGTAATATATTTATATAACAAACTATATATTTTTATAAACTACATAAATGTGGCTTTTCATTCATATTTATTGCTTTTAGACATATATTGTACAGAAAAAACAAAATAGGATAATGTTATAAAAAAGTTATCACATTTAATTTTTTTTTAATTTTTGTATTTTTTTTATTTCAAGTACATTAATCACTAAAATAGCCATAAAATACAATGATTACGGCTTTCATGTGTTAAAAATAGTGATTATACCTGAAATCATTGACAAAACTTATTGAAATGAGCATTCAAATCACCCCATCGGGCGATGTAAATTATTTTTTATCACTCGTCCTATAATATATTTCTATAACAAATTATACATTTTATAAAACTAGATAAATGTAGCTATTAAATAATATTTTTTATTTAGAAAAAACCATTACAGTTTTCATAAAATGTGCAATAATATGTATAAAAAAAAATCTCGTTTTCAGATTTTCCCATTTTATTTTGTGTTTTTGTTCTAAAATACATTTTTTTTGTTCCAAAAATGAATTCCTCGTCCTTCATTTATCCGAAAATGATATATCGCGTGCCCTATTTTGTATAGTTTTAGAGAAATATGGTTTCAAAGGAAGCGCGGAGGCGCCAGCCTTCCCCCCCTCCTCCCTCCTAAATTAAGGGGGGCTCTCGATGCCTCCCGATCTTTATCTACTCAGGGCCACCCAATGAACAACTGTGCCAAGTCTCAGTGCTTAATCATAAAATGCAGGGTTCCCATACAAGACATAGCAATAGCGTCCCCAGTATTTATACTGTAAACACGATTTAGTACGTTTCTTGAGAATTATTTTCATATAAATCTATTATTATTACTTCGGCCATTGGTACCGCGGTACAACCAATTTAAAACAATGTCCGGTCCGGCGTCTGCTATTTTTACGTTTTTTGACGACTGCGATGTATGAAGTTAGACAGAGTTTACTTAACTTAAAACCATGTGCACTAAATATTCTAGCCTTTTATTTATTGGAAAAATTTGAGCCTATGTGGAAATTGAGTAGCAACCCCAACTTCTTGGCTTTTACTCCTAAACTAAAGGGGGACTAGGAAGGGGTTGCTGGGAGATGATAATTCTCCAGCAACCCCAACTTGATTTTGGAGTTTCGACATGGCGTGGTTTTACTCCTAAACTAAAGGGGTACAAATTATTTCAAGGAAGTACAAATTCGGTTCCGTACCTACAAAACTTTTACGTTAGTCACATAATTCTAAAGACTGGGCTAGGCTAGAAGTATAGGTTCTCTAATGGGCATAATTGTGTTTAGCGCCACCTCTCGACGAATTCGCGAACTAATTAGCACAGCTTGCGTGAGGTTTTTTTATAATGTTAACCAAATTCAACATTTTTAGGGTTCCGTAGTCAACTAGGAACCCTTATAGTTTCGCCATGTCTGTCTGTCCGTCCGTCCGTCCGTCCGTCCGTCCGTCCGTCCGTCCGCGGATAATCTCAGTAACCGTAAGCACTAGAAAGCTGAAATTTGGTACCAATATGTATATCAATCACGCCAACAAAGTGCAAAAATAAAAAATTGAAAAAAGTGTTTTATTACAGTACCTCCCCTACATGTAAAGTGGGGGCTGATTTTTTTTTTCATGCCAACCCCAACGTGTGATATATTGTTGGATAGGTATTTAAAAATGAATAAGGGTTTACTAAGATCGTTTTTTGATAATATTAATATTTTCGGAAATAATCGCTCCTAAAGGGAAAAAAAGTGCGTCCCCCCCCTCTTACTTTTGAACCATATGTTTAAAAAATATGAAAAAAATCACCAAAGTAGAACTTTGTAAAGACTTTCTAGGAAAATTGTTTTGAACTTGATAGGTTCAGTAGTTTTTGAGAAAAATACGAAAAACTACGGAACCCTACACTGAGCGTGGCCCGACACGCTCTTGGCCGGTTTTTTATTTTATTTTAAAGTAGGTGTTTTATGTAAAATTTCGTAGCTATAAATTTTAACACCCTTATTCATACACTAAAGTATCCAGCCGATAAAGTTCGTTTGTCCCTTTCTATCACACCAATACGTCGGAAAGGGACAAACGAAATTTATCGGCTTGATAACTTTAGTGTACGTTTATGAATAACGGGGTAAGTAAGTATGGTAAACATCAGAAAGGGTGAGTAAAACAATCTGAAAGGTTCTAAGTTTAATTTAAAGGTTTTTTTAATCTAATCCAAATTTGGTTATGGTAGCTGAAAAAGTATACAGAATTGTATAACGCAAGTTTCTAGCGGGAAATTACTAAATAAATATTATTTAAATTTTAACTTCTGATTAGCAGAAACGTCTGCGCTGGAGTATCGATTCAGAGGCCGTGAGTTCAAGTCTCACCCAAGGCAGACATTTTCCACTTTTAAATTAAAAATATTATTTAGTAAATACATTATCTATTGTTGTATTTTGCCTTGGACCTTATAGTACCTATAGGTACTCTTGTATATGCGAACTATAGCCAAGCGATAAAAGGTAGCTGAATAATGTCAGATTGTACGACAACGAGAGACGTGAGCCGACTGCGCGAATGAGTCGCGCTTTCTTACGTCAGAAATTGCTTGACAAATATATCGGGTGCACCTGCCCGGTAATTAGTCATTTAGTCATTTAGTCATTTATTTATTGCAACCATAGTGTAGTACAGATCTTAACAACTAGGTACATTCAGAGTCATATGGGCCCTGGCAGGGCATTGCAATGTCATACATTATGTTATTGAATTTTACTAATTATACATGCATAGGTATATTTATTAATGGACAACCTTTTAACCACCAAGAGGGCACCTTACAGAAAATCGACATTAAGGTTTAGTAAAAGTCGCCTGGTTTTCGAGATTTTCATACTTTTTAAAATTTTAGGTAGTAGGTATTAAAATTTTAAAAATTGTGAAAATCTCGAAAACCAGGCGACTTTTACTAAACCTTAAAGTCGATTTTCTGGACCAATATAAGGTGCCACTCTTGGCAAATAAGGGGTTAAAAGAAAACGAAACTATGGCATTGCAGTGACAGGTTGCCAGCCTCTCGCCTACACCACAATTTAACCCATATCCCATAGATTTTCTGGACCAGTATAAGGTGCCCTCTTGGTGGTTAAAAGGTTGTCCATTAATTACCGGGCACCCTGTATAATATCAAGTCGTACGAGAGCAGCGAACGTGTGCAGGCAGCGAAGGGAGCCGACCGCGCGAATGATGAGTTCGCGCGGCGAATCCCGCGTGACATCGTCCATCGACACCCCTCCTCCCTCCCAAACCCGCCCGCAGCGGCGCGCGGTGTCTCCGCCCGCCTGTGTATCGTCCTTCAATTTCTTTACATATCGAAACTTATTACTGAAGAAGAAGGTTCAAAATTGAATTAATACAGGTGTATAGATATGTATGATAGTGTGTATGTACGATAAAAAGTATAATTCATACACTTAATTGTAAAAATGTAATGTATAGGGATTAATTAATTTAATATAGATAGGTAATTATTGATATATGGCAAAACGAAGGAAATTGTTTACACCTCCGCAAATAAGTATCTAAAGATAATTTTTAATTTACCATGTTACTTCACGTACCTAGGTACTTATTTTAAAAACCCTAAAAATGTCTATTGAGTTTCTGCCACAGACCACCATGTGGTTTCTGCATATTCTGCGCTGTGCATAGAATTTGCAGAGACATTGCACTTGCAGAGAGCGCACGCAGACACCGGCGCGGCGCCAGTGGACGCGTCTGTGTGCGTGAGCTAGGTATGCATACAACTACAACTACTGTAGGCACCGCCCCCCTCAGTAGATCGATGCGATAACATCAATTTAAAAACTTCCCGAGCCTCGTGGCGCCCACCATACAAAATTTTTGCTAGGGAATTTTGATTCTTATTGTACTTGAGATTGAATTCAATTTCAGTTACCTATTCGAAAAATTTAATAAACAAAAGAAATTATATTTTATTTGTTTATGAGAGTTAAAATTCCATTGAAACCATTATGTACTTTAGAAAGTACATTCGGCGCCACGAGGCTAGATCACCTACAAATTCGACACTCAAAAGTGTCCGATCGCTTAGTTGCAAATGTGTGCGTCTAGTTGACAAACGAAAACTTCGCAATGTAGTAAAAACTACTTTCATTTTTTTACAAAAACAACGTTATTTCTTAGTAATTAAAGTTCAATTTCAAATACAAGTAATTGGCGGTTATGGCATTAATAAATGTGATCATCGCGCAAGCCATAAAATTTTATTACCGCAGGTGGCAAGTGTGCATATTTTTAAACAAATCCACGTCTTATTGCAACCAACATAAGTTTAATTCAGTTCGCGCTGCTGCGCGGTAGTTTAGAACGATGCGATAGTCCATCGATAATGAGATAATCAATTAATCACCTAAAAACGCGACGAACGCCGTCCACTGCCGCGATCTAGATAATGAATATGACACTGAATTGTGCAAACTATTGGACATAAACCGTGGACGTGGCCTTGAGCGTTCGGATGAATCGGATGGTGTCCTACCGCAATCTGAGGCGCTGAATGTTTTAAGACTGTGCACACATACGCCGTGTCTTGCGTGGGCGACGGTCGCGCGACGCGACCGTCGCCTTCACGTCTCATCGCATCGTCTACTTCCATATCGATAAGGTTTGATTTCGTATGCGTCGCATCGCCGTCGCGCGACCATCGCGCGACCGTCGCCCACGCAAGCCATCGGCTTATCAGTCGCGGTCGTCAGCCGCGTCCGTCAGACGCGTTCCATAATTTGTTTCAAGCTTTATACACAAGTTTTCCTTTCAATAGCAATAGCTAACGTAACGCTTGGCTTGAGTAATAAAAACTATATAGTTAAATTAATGAAATATGTATAAGTAGGATATTGAAATCTTCTTTCTTCGTTGAGCCATCACAGCTAACTTTAACTTACAAACGGTCTTAAGCACCTGCACTTCTGAAGGCGCTTAAGTCATTTTTGCTAATAAAAAAAACCACAACGTTCTATGAACATTGGTCAAGTGCGAGTCGGTTTTCGACTTTTCCATACAAAGAACTCATGAGCGCCTGAACGACTATGATGGCAAAGTTAACGTTTCGCACTTTCAAGACTTTACGTATATATCTCGGAAACGATAAGAGATAGAGCAAAATGGACTTCAAATTTGGGCTTTCGGTGGCACAAATTCTATGTTTTCGTCAACATACACCTTTTTTGGACCGATTTGAATAAAATTTTGCTCAGTCAATTTATAAACAGTCTTAAGCGCCTCCTTTTTAGTAGGAACTTAAGTCATTTTGTACAAATGAAAAAAAAATTTGAACAAGTTCTAAAAGAAAAAAGACAGAAATGAATTTCTTTATACC
Source organism: Leguminivora glycinivorella (assembly GCF_023078275.1). Lineage (NCBI taxonomy): Eukaryota > Metazoa > Arthropoda > Insecta > Lepidoptera > Tortricidae > Leguminivora > Leguminivora glycinivorella. Next base: position 31,373,513 of record NC_062998.1, read on the forward strand.
TGTCCAACTCACTTACACAATTTTAAGACGTTTAGTAACTACTTGCAGCGGCAGTGAGTGAAATTCGTAATCTGAGTTTTTTTCTCTTAAGTCCGACTTACGCTTGACTGTAGATTTCTAATAGGTTTTCCTGTAATCTACAGGGAGAGGGCTATCTCATGTATTTTTTTGAAAATTTTACGCTAAGTAGTTTCGGAGATAAGGGGGGGGAATGGTCATTTTTTGCTTATTTTCTTAAATTACTTCTAAATTACCAAAACAAAAAATATAAAAAATATATATTTCAGATGCTGATAAAATGCTCTTTCATTTGATATGTAAAATTTCAGCATAGTGTGGTCGTGCCAAACCTATCTAGCACGACCACACCCCATGTCAAAAGCAGCAAATATTGTGCACTAAATCCTCGTATAATAAAAAAAAAAACAAAACGCAAAGTGGGGTTGCTGGAGAGCATCAAATCAGTTTTTCACAAATGACCATTCAACCCTCATGGTTCATGGTGCATCTCTGTCCTACCGTCATAGAAGCGGAGTGGAATTTAATTTGTATTTCCCGATTGCTTAATGAAATGAGTTAGAAGCGCTGTCTAAGAAGAGATTTTCGTAAAATTTCTTATATTCCAAGAACACAGTCTGGAGCTTGAACTTACAATAATAGAAAAGTTGTATTTTGCAGTGACATTGTTTATTTATTTACATTTTTTCACAAATGACTACCATTGGGATAATAAATCGAAGTCAGTGTGCCTGCTAAGTAGCCAAGGCTTTGGTTTGTTCATAGGGCCGCCACCGGGTTTCATCTCACCGTCGTCTGCTTTCTTTGATTTCTTGCAGGAGTGCCAAATAAATCTAAAAAATAAAGGTATGGTGAATACATTATTATTAATATATTTAATTTATTAGGTAATTAAGTCATGGATTCAGGCTTTAGTGCTTTTTAACATTATCCGATTCGATTTCGATGTAAGACCGACATCCCATACATTACAGGTGCCATCTTTAATTTTTTCCATTGAAATCCTTCAAATCGGATAATGTGAAAACGGACTTAGGGCGTTACTTTGCGGAAATGTGTATAAAATAGAACAAGATTATTTTTTTGCTAATTCGTAAAAACTTGCTACTTAGTCAATAACTGGTAGCCCGTGATGTTTAATTTCATGAGTCTCATACACGGGCATTATTTTTGTTACTTTGGATTGGAGTACAACGCCATCCAGCCTAATGAATGCGAAGCAATGCAGCGCCATCTGTGATAACTTTGCGACCAACGTCACAAAGCGTTTTTCGTACCCTTTGGGGAGACCACATGTCATGCCGGATTATAATCAAAACATCCGGTAGATGGCAAGACTTGTGGCATGGATAGATTGGCAATGAGTATGTAAGCGAAAAAGCGAAGACATGTATAATCGTTCTATTTTTATTTTGTGTAATAGAACCCGATTAGAAAACATCATGACACTTCACGGCATCAAAATATAACAATATATCGCCTAATTTGTGGTACTTAAACTTAACATAATCGTGAGGATGAAACAACTTTGCATCTACCGCCGATTATAATACCTGCACCAATTACAGCACTGAGAACCATTTCAGATTGTGGACAAGTTCGCACTCCGACCACGTAGGAACGTGGACAAGATGAGAAGATTTCGATTTAGTTTTCGTAATGTTTATTAAGTACCTGGGAGTTCGTATAGTCTGATTATGAACGGGACAGCGTGATTCGATATCTGGCAATTGCAGAATGTAAATGATTTCCTCGTCGTCTTCCGCTGCTTTCCCTTTCTCAGCATTTGATGTTGCGTAAGGCTGAATTTAAAATAGAAATACATACATGTACTTAATTATATCAACGAATTTACTTAGTTAAAGTTTTGAAAACCGTATGCACCTTAGCCCTTGTCTTACTGGAACGCGGATCCACGCTTGTATTATGTTCACGTACAGTCGTCAACAAGATACATATTATATCGAAGCTGTAAAGCCCTCATAAATATCGGAACACGCACTCTTAGCGCGTTTTCACATTATCTGATCCCATATCGGATGTAGGACCGATATCATATACATTAAGGTCGCCATCTTTGATTTCTCCCTTTAAAATCCTGTCGATATCCGATATCGGATCGGATAATGTGAAAACGCACTTATGCCCCTCTATTGCTTATGCGCCTCTATTGGCCTTTTAGGCCAATAGAGGCGCTATTGTGCAGACGTATGTAATAGTTATTTGTTATACAAGAGGGCAAAGTTGTATTTTAACGCCGAGTGTGGAATTGAAAAACGAGCAAGTGAAAGGATTCTATAGTTGAACCGCGAGCGAAGCGAGTGGTTCGAGAATAGAATCCTGAACTTGCGAGTTTTTTAACACACGAGAAGTAAAATACATTTGCACCCGAGTGTAACACAAAACTTTTCCCCTCACTATAGCGAGGAAACTACAACGCAAAAAATGCGTTTATCACTGCTTCCAGTAGTTCCACAGGTGGTAAATCATCTTTATTACTAGATTCACCTACTTTTATCAATTTTAAAACAGTTAATTTGACTTTATTCAAGGTCAAATTACTTTACCCACTAGTGGATAAAATGCGTTTTTACCCGCTGGTATTAAAGGACAAAACACGTGTTTCCGAGCTAGTGAGGGGAAAATGCATTTTCACATTATCCGATCCGATATTGGATTTAGGAAGGATTTCAAAGGCAAAAATCGAAGATGGCGGCTTAAATATATGGGACATCGGTCCTACATCTACATCCGATATAGGATCGGATAATCTGAAAACGCACTAAGAGTGCATGCTTCGATATTTGTGAGAGTTTTGGCAGCTCCAATATATCTGATAGCAACTATACAGCCACCTGCAATAATATATTACTCTTCGAAGACCGCAAAAATATGTGACACGCTCTTATAGCTCTACAAATATGATCACGTCAGATATTTTTGCGCCCTTCACTGTGTAACATATAATTGCAGGTACATACCGATACGAGAGGTTAAATTTAATATTAGACTGAATACCCATAGGTACCTATACAGATACACAGAACAATGTAAACCGTTGCAGACATAAGGTCGAATCGAATGCATACTGTGAAGAAGTATCTCTTACAGTAAAAGAAATCAATACTTAGATACTTTTCCGAGCAGCTACGCGCGGAAAATCTCTCGCGATAGTAGCAAGGCGGCCTGCATTTCTGCAAATGCAGTGTTTCTGTCGCGCCAATACGCAAGTGCAATAGAGATAGTTGCTACGAAAGAGATGTTATCGTGAGCGTTTGTGCATTCTGCTACGCACAGCACACTGTTCCCGTGTACTGTACGTAAATACCTACTAATACTAGATGACGACGGTACGTAAACGCCGAGAGCCCAAATACCTCATGGACCCCACAGTCTAAGTCCGTTTTCACATTATCCGATCCGATATCGGATGTCGGAAGGATTTCAATGGAAAAAATCCAAGATGGCGACTTAATGTATGGGATATCGGTCCGACATCCGATATCGGATCGGATAATGTGAAAACGCACTAACTCTGCAAACAGTTTTGGGCGACGTTGTTTTTATTTTTAAGTAAAATGCTTTATTCAATATAAAATTCAATACAAAAAAATTACAAATTCCTAAAATCAAAAGCCGAGGAGCGTTCAGATTTCACCTAGTACCTACCTACCAGTGGCGGAGCGTCGATACAACTCGATTCCCAACGGGTTCCCTAAAATTCTCTAGTATCTGTAGAAGTTCATACAAAACAGATCCCGAAAACCCCTCCGGCTTTACCAACGAAAATTTTCACGTCCCGCCACTGCTACCTACCTACTAATAATCTACTCGTATTTATTTACACGCCAAATTGCCAGGGAATCTCTTTCAGATTAAAAAAAGTTGTGTAATATAATTAGAATCATTGGATGAGTGTACTTACAAATACACTAGGAGCTGATATTGCTTCACTGGGATCCAAAAATCCGTCCAAAATCATTTGATTTATTTTAGTCTTCCGTGCCAAATTGAAGTTCTTGGGCTGGCCTCCCATTGGAAACGTGATGAGAGGCTTTCTAAAAAATTAAGTTAAGTGCAATGATGTTATATGCATTTTGTTAGCATAGAGAAGTATGAACTCAGGGAAGATCTATTTTGATTTCCACAAAAAAATACCTACTATCCAAAAACTGGGAGGCTTGGCTTTATAAATATTTGATAAATCTATGTGTATCTTGAATTGAGACTTTCAAATAGAGTCTGTTCGGAAAGAGAAGAGCCGTGAAATGTATGGGGTCCAATACATTCCACGACTCTTCACTTTCCCAACAGACTCTACAAAGGTGTAGCCGGTCAATTGCATAGTTTATTACCTAAAGGGATCCAAATATAGGGCCCTCTGTGGAAGCTTAAAGTGTTTCTTAATGTAGTCATCATCAAGCATGCGGAACTCGGGCTTGTTTCCAGAGGGGCCAGAAGCAGAAGGCTTGGAGGAGCCGGCCTGGGCCGGGGCGGGGTCATCGCGCGGCACCAGGCAGATCAGTGGCAAATTACCGGCGCTGTTGGCGCGGCCTTTGATCTCGCACTTGCAACAACTGCACACAAAATTGGAGGAAAATGTAACAGGGATACGTGATAAAATAAATAATTCACCACACCAACTGCTACAGTTGGTGATATGATACTTCAAAAACTAATGAAGATGCATTTTATCCAGAAAAATGCAAAGTACATAATTTGATACAAATTTGAAATTGATGACCAAAACTAGCTAAAGGCGGTACAAGCTTATTCTGCACGGACTGCTCAGATAAAGTGCTTCGGTACTTACATTACTTTAAGCGAAAACCTACCTGGACATTTTGAGGCTGGTTTGTACTATGGTAGGTATTTCCTTATAAAAGATGCAGTACGGTTATGTATGCATCTAAGGGTTAATCATTATTCTGTTTTTATACATTTTTGCTTATCAGACTTACGATAAAATTAACTCATTGAAACTAACAATGGAATCAATTTGTGAAAAAAATGTAGCACAAAACAATGATGCGACTGATATTGGTAGTCGCTCAATTGTCTGTATTGACATACGTTTTTCTTTTCGTGCGCTTTAGCCATTAACAGAACACAGAGGATTTATTAAACTAATTATTCTAATTTTAATTTGGAGCAAATACTACACGCGGGCATGTATTCTATTTCTAGGGCTACCTAAATACATAGAGGTACCCATGTTACCAAATAAGATGTTGGGGTAAGTTGGGGTATATAATTTGATTCGATTAAAGGTGCGACCACACCACGGTACGGAAACGCAGTGGCTTACGTATGGGGCACGTCGTGCGTTTCCGTACCGTCGCCGTTTATTGAGCAGCGGTGTGGGGAGCATGCGGTAAAAACGGTACGGATACGATGCGTCACTGCGATTCCGTACCGTCACCGTTTTTTGAGCAGCGGTGTGGTCGCACCTTAAGATCATAAGAAAAATGGCGCGCGCAAACATTGGTGAAGGCTAATGGCGTAATAGCATAATGAAAAGCATAACGGCTCAGCCACGACATTGGTCTAAGGGCGACCGCGGTGAGCGGCAGCCATACGTGCGAATGAAAAGTCACATCGCTGTGTCTCGCTCCAATGTATGGCCGCCGCTCACCGCTGTCGCGCTTAGACCAATGTCGTGGCTGAGCCGTAAGCGTATTGAAATATCGGGACCTCCCACAGACCTATCATTTCGCTTACGCTTGTCATCTTACTTCTACGGGACCTCCAGAACAGCTCCAGAAGGATCCTTTCTCTTTAGTTAGAATATCGATTACATTCTCTTTAGTTTTGCCAAAGACGTATGTAACTCGATCCTCTTTGGTTTTACTATTACCTATCTTCTAAGAAGTTTCAATGCGTCATTTATGGGATCTATGATAAACTTGACAATAAAAGTTGATGTCAATGTCAATGATATTGATATGTAAATGACGCAGAGGACAGGAAACCTTAAAAATAAACTGTAAGCTGTAAGTTTGCTGTAAGTTAATACACTTTTAATCACATTTTAATCGTGCGATTGACTAACGATAAATAAGTATCTGTATTTACAAGATCCACTGATTAATTTTTAAAGTTCATGACTATATAACGAATAAGCAAAGCTGTGGTGTCCGAGTGGAGTCACTCAAGACATGACTCTCTAGACTTTCAATCCGGAGGTAGTGGGTTCCAATCTTGGCTCGTAGTGCTCGTACAACGAGTTTATCGGAAATGGTTGTCTATTGTTTGCCCGACAGTCATTTGACATAATATTCATATGCCCGAATCTAACTTGCCTGAATTGCATTTGCCCGAATGATTTTTTTACCATAAAAATTGTATGACATACTGGTTGTTTATCCGAACATTACCTTCCATAATCATACAATGCCATACTATTCGTTAGCCATGTTATTAAGTGCAATAATATGGTTTAATATAATATTCAAACGCCATAAGCAATTATTGCCATATTAATTGTTGCCCATATTATTACCTAACCTACTTTCTGATAGCAGTTTCATTTTCCAGGGGGTCACAGTTCTAACCTAACCTACTTTTCAAGCACTTTCATTTTCCAGGGGGTCACAGTTCTAACCTAACCTACTTTCTGATAGCAGTTTCTTTTTCCAGGGGGTCGCAATTCTAACCTAACCTAACCTACTTTCTGATAGCATTTTCATTTTCCAGGGGGTTACAGTTCTAACCCAACCTAACCTACTTTTCAAGCAGTTTCGTTTTCCCGGGGGTCACAGTTCTAACCTAACCTACTTTCTGATAGCAGTTTCATTTTCCAGGGGGTCGCAGTTCTAACCTAACCTAACCTACTTTCTGATAGCATTTTCATTTTCCAGGGGGTTACAGTTCTAACCTAACGTAATCTACTTTTCAAGCAGTTACGTTTTCCCGGGGGGTCACAACCTAACCTACTTTCTGATAGCAGTTTCATTTTCCAGGGGGTCACAGTTCTAACCTAACCTAACCTACTTTCTGATAGTAGTTTTATTTTCCAGGGGGTCACAGATCTAACCTAACCTAACCTACTTTCTGATAGCAATTTCATTCTCTAGTACTTCTAGTAGTCTCGTCTCTGTGATAATTACGCATTTTGATGATTCTGCCAAATCACATTATGGAAATTGACTTTTCTGGTCGCTAATTTGGATGACAAATGATGGTATGGAATGTGGTAATTACAGATTTCGATGATTCTGACAAATGACATTATGGAAACTGACTTTATGGGAAACAAAGTTTCTGGCACTTGATTAGTATAGTAAACAATGATTATGGCATAAGATGTTATGAGAAACAATATTATGATTGTTGAATAGGGTGGCAAATAAAATTATGGCAAATGAAATTCTGGCAAATGGGGGTATCCCATCGGAAATACCTAATTTGACGAAATGTACCTAATTTCACAAAATTATTTTGGAGTATATTTTGGCTGTTTACTAATAATCGATCATAATAGAAACGAGAATAATTGATAATAAAGTCATAAATCCAATGGTTTAATTAGTTGCTGAAGTTTAGTCTGCGACACTGATCAAGAACTGATACAATAAGTTTTAAATTTTAAATTAAGTAATTATTTATTTAAATATATTTTTAATTTTAGTTATTAATAGAGAAATAAAATAAGAAAAGGGTGATAAATAACTTATCACACTTCCCTTTAAATGTTTTATTTCTGTTATTGTATTCATTAAATATTTGTTACATACATACAATCATACATACAATCACGCCTATATCCCATAAAGGGGTAGGCAGAAATATTTGTTAATTTATCGTTAATTTATTAATTCATGTAGTCGTAGCCCTTGCTGTAGTGGTAGCCACATACAGATTGTGGCACCTTAGGTACTAGAAAGTATTAGCTAATAACTGTCATATTTAATATAATTCACCCAAAATCACTGAGTCAGTAAATGCCTGCACGTGGCGCCCACGCGACCAAGTCTCGCAAATATTAATACGTGACTCTTAATTTGACATTCTATGCAAGTAACGATTCTTTGATAAGCCCCTGCAAACTTTTGGGAATTAAATATTTGAGATACATCTAGGTACTTATTATACAAATAAATATAAAATGTGGAAAGATGTCTTAATTGATATAAAATAAAAACTGCTTTTATTTTGCTTTCTGGGTTTTGTGGGTAGAATGTTCGATTAATTATTTATATCTTTTTAGGCTATCTGTTTCTGTATCGCTAAATGGGATAAAATATGGACGCGCACTTTTGACACGGACACGGCCGCACGGGACGCCTTCCCTTCTAGTCTTTATAAAGGTGAGCCTACCCTAATCAATTAAGTGTTAATATTTATAGCTTAGATTTGTTTCAGGAGCAAATATAAAAATTGTCTGGCTAGTAAAAAAGTTTGTATTTACATACTTACTTAGCAGTAGTAGAGTAATTCGGGGTTGAATTTAAATTGAAGGACTCTGCCAGCAGAAAGAATATTTATTGGAATACTTAATAAGAATATTTATTTACATATTTACTTAAAAAGTAAAAATATAGTAATAAATAAAATATTTAACCAGGTGACTAATATAGGTACGTAGGTAATTATAATTTATAAAACATCGAGAAAGACCCGGAATGCGCATACCTATTTGATTTATATAATTATGTTTATGAGTGAGACATAACTATTACTTATGAACTTACTTTACAAGTAGCACATTTTCCATAGAGGCCCAAAATGCTGTCGCGATAAAATTTAAAATACGCCACTTAAGAAACTAATAATACAGAGTATCGTATAAAATGTACTATAAAGTGTATTAATTTAACAATGTCAGATGTAAATCTCGTCTCGGTGCTTCGTTTCGGGCAGAGCATTTCAAGATACCCCCGCTTCACCGTCGATTTATCGTGTTTGTTCAGTAACGATTCGCCGACGACAAATTAAACGATTGCCGATGCCCGAGGGCAGGTTTTATTGCTCCCCCTACCTCCTCGACGATAGTTCGAAACACTCGACGGAACAGTTGATTGTAAATTACAGCAGACTTTTGATATTGTGAAGTATTTCAAACCATGTACAAATATCAAGTTTTATTTACGAAATTCGTGTGCAATAAATGAATGATGCAATATTGTCAATGAACTCGAATCCCGGATTCGAATCCCGGTGAGGGCATTTATTTGTGTGATGAGCACAGATATTTGTTCCAGTAGGCCTAGCACATGATGGCCGCGGGAGTATGTCGCCGCGAGATAGACTACCCGTCCTTATGTCATTAATACAGTTAGAAGAAGACGTGGCATCTATCTCGCGGCGACATACTCCCGCGGCCATCATGTGCTAGGCCTACTGAGCCATAGATGTTTTCTATGTATATAAGTATTTGTATATTATGTATATCGTTGTCTGAGTACCTACCCACAACACAAGCCTTCTTGGGCTTACCGTGGGAGTCAGTCAATCTATAGGCTACTTGACCCTTTTTTAAAGTCTATTTTATATTATTTATTACTTACTGTCCAATTAACCGAAAAAAATACTACCATATTTTATTACGACTTGAAAACCACAAAACACGTTTATAAAGTTTACTTTAACTTAATTAGGCAAAAACATCATTAGCCATGTTAATCTATAGATTCTCTGCGCATGACGTAAATCGAATTGAACTCAAAATTTTCTGACATTTAAGTTATGAGGTATAAAGTTCATCATGTCAGTGATTGACTCGACATTAAGTTAAGTTAGGTTCTATGACGTTACTACACGTCTGACAGCGTTTTCGGTGGCCAAAGTTAAAAAAATATTACACACATTTTTTATCGAAAATACGTAGACACCATACACTTTTAATACCCATCAAAATGTATAAATATTGGTTTCTTATGTCAAATACTACAGGAAACAATCATTTCTTTTGCCAAATTCGATAAGAGTCTAGTAACCTATTATTTATTATTCTCTTTATTTATTTTAACTCTTAGGCTAGGGTATTTTATAAAATGTTTATAAAAGTAAAATACAAAACCACTTACAAAACAATACAAAATATATAAACAAATTATAAAAAAACCTAACCTAGGGTGCCGCCAGTAGCGGGGCAGGGCCCAAGCTGCCGGTGGTCAGGGCTGCAGAGAAAGGAACCGTCGGACTATCCGCGCTGTGTCCAAGATCACCGCCTTCTGTATCTGGCCCTTGATCCATACACCTAGCGAGAGTCTCTTAAGATGTTGGTCGAGACTCTTCGCTATGAGACCAATGGAACAATGATTGTTGAATCAACATCCCACATTATTTATTATTATTTAGTTTTAGACAGGCAGCTGATGCTGGGACGTCTAAATCATACTTCACTTTGCACGATTTCACTTCTTAGATAGTTTGTCTAGTTTGTCTATCTGTGTAATAATGTCCTATAATATTTTAATCTATGATTTTAATAATGTACCTACATCTACAAATATCCCTCAAATCGCTTGAACTAATTAACTTTATTGCTCATTGTGATCCTAATCATATTTCATATGGCGTAGGGATGATTCATTCCATAGCCCAGAGTGCTTAATTTATCCTCCTCCATCGGCATCGCTGTAATACAATTCAGTTCATTCAAGATTCCATCAGGTCTTAAAAAGTTCTGACACCCTGCTGGCGGGGGTTACATCATGACACGGGCGAAAAGGGCAGCGTCCGCTCTTTTACCCCTTACATTTCATTAAAGTGCCAAAAGGACGGCTACGCTTTGGTTTCGGCTTTGTTCAAAGGTTCGAAACACCGTACGATAGTTCGGGAATGAAAGACGAGGTATGTAGGTATCTACCTACCTATAATAAATGTAGGTACCTATATATATCTTTGTTGAAATACATCGGGAACTGCTGAATTTCGGCTCACAAATAAATAGGTTTTTTCGTACATATATTGCACTTATTGCAGGCTGTTAATGTCGTCACAGTTCGAATACTTGTTGAAAGTACCACACTCCACAGTTCCACACTGAATGTTTGTTCGAAACGTCATTTCGCATTTTGCGCAAATATTGAACCCTTCCAGTGCGGTTCTTGTCATTCACTCTTGTTGACGGAAATTGAATGAATTTCATGGAGCCCGGTACACCCGAATGAAACTTTTCCAAGTACTTGTTCAGAGTAAGCTATAGAAGTTACTAGAAGGTGCCATTGTAGGTACATTAATTGGTTTTTGGTATAATATTAAAGAATTCGGAATATTATATAAGTAATACAGTACCTATACCTATTACCAAAATGTGTATTTTAACAGTACCTAAACTTTTTCTGGATTTGCCTAGTTTCAGAGATATACTCTGTCAAACAAGTTTGTCAGTAAATAAGAACAAAGAAAAGTATAGGTATCCTTTTCTCTAGCACCCTAAAGAAAAGGATGCATATACTTAGTTTTCTTTGTTCTTATTTACTGACAGACTTGTTTGACAGAGTATAACACCAATATTTACAAAGGTATTTAAAACGAACTACTTAGGGCCACTTGCACCAACGAAAATGTAGGGTTAACCCTCGGATTAACCCACCATTTTATATGGAATTTGACAGTTGACATCCCACTTACCCTGAGTTTAGTGGTTGGTGCAAGTGGGCCTTAGGTATGTAATATTATTTGACACTAAGTCTTTAAACACAATTATCTATCTATCTATGAAGTAGAGTGCTAATAAAGTTCGAATTATTTCAATAATTTTCAAAACATGTGAAAATATTTGTTCCTTCCAGTCGAGTTTTATGAAACAGTACGTAATTTCACGTAAAGTTTGTATCTTCAGAATTTGTTTACATTTTGCCGGGAGCCCTGACACCTGTTGGAATCACTTTGGGTTACGATTGAATAAAAGTACCCGTTAAATCGCCGAGCAATAACAATACAATAAAATATTACGATAGATCTACTTTACCTTCAATCCAATTTAAATAAGAAATGATCGTTTTTGGCAGGCACCGAAGTTTTACTTCTCATTTTGAGGTATTTGCTCCATTTACTGAAAGTAGTACAGCCATAATGAAATGAAAGTTTATTCACGGAATCATACATGTACGTTAGATATTATTATGTAGGTATAAATTATTCGTCATAGCAGGCAGAGTCAGTTTGCATACGTAAACAGGAAATGATTATATGCTGTAAACAGAAATAGTAAAAAAAAAGATTTAATTAAAGTTCTTATTTACCCCTGACGCAAAAACGACGGGGTGTTATAAGTTTGACGTGTCTGTCTGTCTGTCTGTCTGTGGCATCGTAGCTCCCGAACGGATTAACCGATTTAGATTTAGTTTTTTTTGTCTGAAAGCTGAGTTAGTCGGGAGTGTTCTTAGCCATGTTTCATGAAAATTGGTCTACATGTCGCGGTCGGGGGTTTATTTAAAATGTTAATAATTTAACCCGTTACTTCGTATTCGTCAATGGCCCCTGTACACACATGGCCAACGGTTCCACCAGCCCTTTGTGAAACCCCTTGGCCAAGATAAGAGCCGCTGTTTACACATTGGCGAACCAATCACTTGGCATTGGCTCTTCATGAAAGATGGACGTGTAATGAAAAAATCTAGGAAATTCTTGGTCATAGACGTTGTCAGAAAAAAAATATTAAAAAATAATAACCCCGTAGTAAAATTAAATTATTTGCAATATTAACAATTTTTTGAATATTCTGATAAGAACATTTATCTTTTTTAGGAAATACATTAAACATTTGCAAGGTTATTTTATTTCCTAAAATCTACACTATTATTGGCATAGATAAACTTATTATTTTCGTAAATATATCACTACTGTCCTCTCTGACGGCTGACGACCAACTGAATGAAGCGCCAACGTGTAAACGCAGTTGGCCATTGGCGCCAAGATCCTTTGATGTGTGGACAAAAAACCGACACGAATCGGTTGGCCGGCAAGCGCAAGCGTCAACTGCCAACTTACGGCCAAGTAGCCCTCTACACACATGGCCAAGGGGGTTGGTGGAACTGTTGGCCATGTGTGTACAGCGGCCATAACTTTGCGATACGCGCAAAGCCAACTTTGGAACGAAATGTTGAATAATACAGAATACCTAGATGTTTAATGTAACTAAATTACTTACTAATTTTAGACACCGATGACGTGTGAAACGACGTCTCCGTTATCTAAATGTTTATTCACTCACGGGAGCGTATTGACGCCCAATAACTCTTTCCACGGTGTCGTTACTGACACATTACCAGCTGAAACTTTTATTAACTTCTTATAAAATACCACTTACTACGTACAAAGTAAACGACTATTAGAAAAAAAAGTAATTAGGTATAGTCAACCAATTTGAACCCCAGGCCACTGTAGAACTATGTCATAGTGTCGTTATAAATCAGATTGCAAGAAATCATTTACTGCTTGTTATTTTGACATGGTTGTAGAGTGGCCTAGGGTTCCAATTGGTTGACTGTACCAAATGTCCAATTATTGCCGTGCTTTAGGATGTATATTCGTAAATACTAAATATTTACGAGAATGTTAACAAATCCAATATTTAAAAGCCAGTTTATTTAAGGTAGATATTATATTTTTATTAAAATTATTTTTTAATCAGGGACTTATTTAATACGATCTTAAAAGGGACAAAAAGGTGACCAACAGCCCATGTTTATTTTTTTTCCCTCACTAGCTCGGAAACACGTGTTTTGTCCTTCAATACCAGCGGGTAAAAACGCATTTTATCCACTAGTGGGTAAAAAGATTTTAACCTTGAATAAAGTCAAATTAACTGCTTTAAAATTGATAAAAGTAGGTGAATCTAGTAATAAAGATGATTTACCACCTGTGGAACTACTGGAAGCAGTGATAAACGCATTTTTTGCGTTGTAGTTTCCTCGCTATAGTGAGGGGAAAAGTTTTGTGTTAGACTCAAGGAAGGTGCAAATGTATAATTTTACTTCTCGTGTGTTAAAAAACTCTGGAAAAATATGCAAGTTCAGGATTCTATTCTCGAACCACTTGACGCTTCGCTCGTGGTTCAACTATAGAATCCTTTCACTAGCTCGTTTTTCAATTCCACACTCGGCGTTAAAATACAACTTTGCCCCCTTGTATAACAAATAACTATTAACCCCCGACGCAAAAACGACGGGGTGTTATAAGTTGTCTGTCTGTCTGTCCGTCCGTCCGTCCGTCCGTCCGTCTGTCTGTCTCTGTCTGTCTGTCTGTGTGTCTGTCTGTCTGTGGCATCGTAGCTCCCGAACGGATGAACCGATTTAGATTTAGTTTTTTTTGTCTGAAAGCTGAGTTAGTCGGGAGTGTTCTTAGCCATGTTTCATGAAAATCGGTCTACTATTTTGCAGTCGGGGGTTTTTTCAAAATTTTAATTAAATTGTGTTTGTCATTTTCTTTACCTATCACTTTTCATGAACATCATGCATATTTGCTACATAATGGAAATAATAGGACAAATTGGTTATTGGATTAACATGAAACATACATAATATGAAGAACCTTTGACCCATAAATACAGTGGAATGAAAATATTTATGTAGGTCTGTAGGATGTTAGTAGCCATCAGAGAAAAGGAATAAAGCACAATTAAACCCAGTGGAAAACAAAACCATGATTGGATTAGCCGGCCGCGTGGAAAGCTCGATTGCGCCGGAAAAATCAATTGGAGCGATTTTATCGCGATCAACTTTCGAGTGCTTGCGATAAAGTTAGATAAACACCGATATCGAGTTTGGTTAGCCATTGATAATACGAAATATCGTTGCTATTGCGTTTATTGACATTATCGTATCAATAATCAAGTTCTACTAAAGTATACTCTGTATTTACGCTATACAATAGCACAGTATAACAAAGAGTACTATCGTACAGTATGGCCACTTCCGTTCCCCGCTGAAAGCGCCGCCCACCCCCTCTCGGTTACCTCGCAGTTCCCGCCTGTCAAAAACGCGAACAGTCAACCTGTCATATCTCACTCATACAAGCATGGTACGCGTTCACCTATACGAGCTTTGAATGTGTGCTAGGAACGCGCCTCTTTCATATATTTGATCGCCAGTGTCCGAGATGTGACAATAGACAGGTACCAATTGTTTTAGGGTTTGAATAATACATACAGATGTAGTGCTGAAAGGTTTTCGTATTTTTACGGAAGCGAACGAAACGTGTCGTGTACTAGACGTATTGACACTGTCTTAACTAACATAACAAATACGAACGTTTCCGGAATAATACGAAGGAAAAGTTTTTCGCACTACTTCTGTACATGTACATTATACTGACACTAGTAGTCAATTATCATTGTTTGCTTGATTTACCTACCAGTTTTCAAAATACGATACATAACTAAGTAGTATACACCGTGTTTCACTTAACACTAAAAACCTGAAAACAGTTTGTTCAGAATCGAGAGTAGAATCGATTGAGCTATATCTTGATGGGGGTAATATTTTTATTTAAATTAGTATTATTAGTTATTTTTTACGTGCCTATTCTATTGTACTCGTAATACAACATTGTGTATATCGCATTGCTAGAGGTTGTATATACCTTTTTCAGTATTTAGGGGTATTAATACTGGCTGGTTACTTGGACGATAAATTTTTTCACCCCCGACGCAAAAACGACGGGGTGTTATAAGTTTGACGTGTCTGTCTGTCTGTCTGTCTGTTTGTCTGTCTGTCTGTTTGTCTGTCTGTGTGTGTGTCTGTCTGTGGCATCGTAGCTCCCGAACGGATGAACCGATTTCGATTTAGTTTTTTTTATTTGAAAGCTGTGTTAGTCGGGAGTGTTCTTAGCCATGTTTCATGAAATTCGGTCCACTAGGTCGCGGTCGGGGGTTTTTCAAAATTTTAATTTTTCCGCTACGTGTTTGACGTTGTTTGTCAGTTTAATCTTAATGGTGTCTTAATGTTTATCATAAGTCATAACAAATTGAACTCGTACCTAATTACAACCTTGTCATTTTGAATATTGGGTTTAAATTTGCTTACTGTGATTACCTGTCCAATTTGAAGTTTACTGTGACAAAGCTTTAAAATGTTTTACAGTGACATCTTAGCTGCCTATTGGTAAACCTTATGTCGTTGCAGTAACGTACACAAATAAATAGTTTTATGGTTTATGATGGTAGTTAGCAATTATTTTATTGAGTTTAGAGCTAAAAGTCAAGTAGAGCTGTACAGAAAATTAAAAATTAAATTTAAAAAAAAGTAACCATCAGATTAAAAGATGAATACTCTAGATGAGTTTAAAAAAATAAAAATCAGTTGGGGTGTCTGAGGTTTTGAGTGATACCGAAAACACGTTGGATAAGTATTATGTTTTCGGCGTCTCGGCCGAATTCTCGGTATTCAAAAATTGGAGAAAACGACGTCAAGATTTTTCTAGCAACCCTTTTGCTGTCTAATAAGCCGTTCCATTTTAATTTAAAACTCGTTTTTCAGGACCTAATTACACCTTAAAAATCTTAAAATGATATAAAATCAATTACCGGTATCGCTATGGTGATTATTGTTCTGCCTACTCGTGGTCACTCTTGAAATTAGGAAAGTGAATGAATAGCAGAAATACCCGTTCTCCAGTTTGCCGGAGTACTGAGGCATTTGTGTGGAATATTTTACAGGCGCCTTAGGACTTAAGGCGATTGTAGTCGTAAAATATTCGCTTAAAAAATTCCAAATCTGAATATATAGTTTAACAATTACTTGAATGTTTATAAGTATTATGTATTGTTTTATGTATATTGTGATACTTATTCCCTACTTTATACTAGGCGTAGGTTTCAGTGCTATAAAACGATTCTTCATTTTCGTAACTAAATACATACTCGTACCAGTGAAAAATATAGACGGATTTTTATTTGTAATAATAAATTTTGAGTTTAAACAAAACAGTGAGTACTCTATTTTTTTAATTTCGACATATTGTATGTAATATTTATACCTACTTGAAGTCTTTGCGTATGGGTGTTCTAGTTCTAGAACAGCACACTCATAGTGACTTTGGTATTCTGATAAGAACAGCTTGCATTTTAATTCAGAACAGTGATATTTGGTGTAGTGGAACTGTTGATCATGATCAGAACGGAACTCCTCAAATCTGAACGACACACTTATAGTGACTTTGGTATTTTTATAAGAAAAACACTAATTTACGTTAAGAACAGTGACATTTGGTGCAGTAGAACTGCTGATGATGAGCAGAACGGATTACGGAACTCCTCAACGACGCATAGCTCATATTAGATTTGTTCTCTTCGTTATGTTCGTTTAGCATGTTGGGTTTTCATGTCACATTTTGGACTAGCTCAAGTTCTAGTGATGGAAACGCACATGTTTTTTTATGGGAAAATCAGGGACGTACATTACAAATTTTACATTTGATGAAGAGGAACTACTGATGATGATAAGAACGAAACTCCTCAGCGACGCATAGCTCATGTTAGGAGATTTCTTTTCTTGAGTTTTCAATTCAAATTTTATCAAGCTCGATTTCTTATAATTGGATTCATGAGGAATTGAGGGAACTCCTCAAACCTTAACGGTATACATAATTAATTTGTTTAGTTTTAAAAATTACACATTTCTACATAATCCAACATTCGCAAATTTCTTTCACCAGAACCCCAAAAGTGGGGTTTTTTTTTCTTAAAAATTATATATATTACGTAAGAAAACAGCTATAAAATAGTCGGTTAAAAACCTAATCGGACGATTTAAGGTCACTCCGCATGCGATTCGCCTTAAATCACCGTAGGCTGTAGGTAGTCGTGCCTTGATTAAAACCCTTTGTAACGGCTGGAATTTTGACGCGTGCCTTTGTGTCTTGTGTTCCGGATGCCCTAATAGTTGCCATATTATTTTTGGCGAGGGTGGAGAACAAGTGACGTCATGACACAATGGCGTTTTACGAGTATACGCACACGTGCGATTCGTATGATTCCAATTTCATTAAAATATTGTTTTGTTAGATGCACTATTTGTTATTGAGATGTTACATAAGTTACTTATACGGTTATGCTATTATACCAGATACCTACTTATTATTACATGGGTACAGTACATGGGTGTTACATACATGGAAGACAAAATACAGGTATCTCAAACAATTTTTTTTAACTATTCATATAAGGTCAATACGAATAAGTGTGTCTGGCTTTCCCATTGGGCTGTTTAAATCGATAATCAGTGTTTATTAACAAAACCGGACTCCGCGCGAAGTTCATTACGAAATAAGACTGTCCGAATATTCGGCGGCCGGATACCGAATATTCGGCCGATGGTTGGGCCGAATATTCGGTATCCGGTATCCGGCCAAACAACTATTCGTTGCATCTCTAATATTTAATGTAGAAATGGAACAACCCGGTAAGCAAATAAGTACGCTGGAACTGTTGGGAGGCACTGCGCTCTTCCCTGGGTTTATGATGTTTACATGTTTAGATTGTCTTTACCTAGTTCACTTAGTTGCGAAGCAAATAGCGTTCTCGATGTAATTTGCGATGTTCTAAAATCCGTAAAATGTTTTTTCAGTACAGAAACTTCCTTTTTTACGCACTTGTATCGTAATGTACTATTTCAGTACAGATGGTGTTTTTTTACGCACTAGTGCGAGATGTGGTTCATTATATGTCAGGTCGAAACTTCGGATACACGTGCGAAAAGGATATTCGTAACTCGTGTCGATTTAAAACACTCTCTTCGGTTGTGTTTTAATGTATCCCCACTCGTATCGAACTTACATTTTTACGCACTTGTATCGTAATGTTCTAATGTGAGATAATTTTTAAAAAAAAAAACCGCCGCCTTTGGGGCTCGGCTCTGGTGAAAGCTACTTGCGAATGTTGAATTATGTAGAAATGTGTAGGTATTTTTTAAAACTGCTTTTAATACTTTAATTATTTGATGGCAACACAAATGAATATGACGTATACCGTTAAGGTTTTAGGAGTTTACTCAATTCATCATGAATCCGATTATAAGAAATCGAAGCTTGACAAAATTTGAATTGAAAACTCAATATTCTTAACAAATATAACTACATAAATGCCACTGTTCTGAACTTAAATGCATGCTATTCTTATAAAAATACCAAAGTCACTATAAGTGTGCCGTTCAGATTTAAGGAGTTACGTTCTGATCTTCATCAGCAGTTCCACTGCACCAAATCTCACTGTTCTGAACGTAATTGCATGCTGTTCTTATAAAAATACCAAAGTCACTATAACTGTGCCGTTCAGATTTGAGGAGTTCGGTTCTGACCATCCTCAGCAGTTCCACTGCATCAAATATCACTGTTCTGGACGTAAGTGCATGCTGTTCTTATAAAAATACCAAAGTCACTATAAGCGTGTCGTTCAGATTTGAGGAGTTCTGTTCTGACCATCATCAGCAGTTCCACTGCACCAAATGTCACTGTTCCGTACGTAAATGCATGCTGTTCCTTAAAAAACACAAAAATCACCATATGTGTGACTTTCAGATTTGAGGAGTTCCCTCGATTTCTCCAGAATCCCATCATATCAGAACTGGGTTCTGAGAAAAATGGGACCAATTTGTATGCATATACATTCAATCAAAAAAAAATAATTCAAAATCAGTCCAGTAACGACGGAGATATCGAGGAACAAACATTAAAAAAAACGTACAGACGAATTGAGAACCACCTTCCTTGAGAGATTTGAGGCGGCGGTTAAAAAGGAAATTCCTTCCTTCCTTTTTTACGCACTTGTATCGTTATGAACTGCTTAATTCAGTACACTGATGACAGCTAGACAACATTGAGATACTAGTGCGGAAAATAGACAATTTCTTCTAAACCCACAAGAGCTCACGTGTATTGTCCGACATTTTACACTTATAGACTTTGAAGATTCGACAAAGGGACACAAATCACTACTCTGCGCACTAGTGCGTTATAGCACCATGTGTACTGTAAAGATTTTTCAGGCCCTGTTAAGCCTGGAAGTGCCGTCGTATACCTACGCATATGAGACACCCTCCTCTCCCTTATAACTGCGTGCAACTGAGAATATATACAGTCGTGCTCGTAACTGCTTCTCGCTTGTAACAATTTTATATAACCTATCAGAACTGTGTAACCTATCAGTACATGCAATTCTATTCATATGGCGCAACCCCCCCTCATCTTAACATTAACATTGACAATACTTCTCTTCAGAAAACCAATACAATAAAGTTTTTGGGGATTATATATAGACGCACATCTAAACTGGAAAGAACATATTGCATCAATATGTTCAAGGCTCGATCGTTTTATATTTGCATTAAGAAAGTTACGTGAGACTGTATCACCTGAAGCTGCACTTACAGCCTACCATGGTCATGTGTCGTCCATTCTCAACTATGGCCTAATCCTATGGGGCAATTCTGTGGAATTTGAAAGGGCATTCAAGCTTCAAAAGAAATGTATTCGCGTAATCACAAATGCTCCTGCAGGCAGTAGTTGTACACCATTGTTCAAGCAGCTTAACATATTGCCATTGGCATGCACTTACATATTAAAAATTTGTACTTTTGTAAAACAGTATCCAAATTATTTCGTTAAGCGGTCAGACTTGTTTTGTCCTAACCCAAGACCGCAGTATAAAAATCTCCTTAATCAGCCACGTTGCATGTCAAACATATATAAAAATTATAAAATAAATGCTTTTAATAGTATGAGTATTGTAATATTTAACAAGTTGCCAGTTCAAATTAAAGTACTAGAAGGCAATGAATTTAGAAAAACCTTAAGAAATTGGAGCTTCTTCAGCAGTGCTTCTATAGAAATAAAGATTTTTTAAATAATACAGAGTAAAAGTTAATATATAATATTGTATTTATTGATAATGACTGTACATATATGTATAATGTCTCATTAAAATATAGTGTTAAGTTGTCCATTTTAATCATAAACGCTGTAATAAAATTGTAATTACTATTTTAAGACACCTTCACATATTTGCATGCTGTTTGTATACGGCTAAAAAAGGTGAACCCAACGACTGTTTACTCATTTAACATCTGTAAACTATACCCTTTTTTGCAAATAAATTATTGTTTGTTTGTTTGTTTTGTGTTAACTGAATGCTAGTGTGGATTACGTATACATACATTATTGAGAAAGCGTAAGTGGAGGTTACGATATTTGCTTTCTTTGTTAGTCTAGAACGGATCTATCTATTGGTTCTCCATCCAAATCAAACAGATTTAAAATCTGTACTCACTTCGATTTTATTGTTGGGAGGCCGTAATTATAATATATGGTATGATCAGAGTGAACAGGCATCTTCTGGGCGAGCTCACTCCATCGTAGGCCACGTCTTTGCCTTTGGCTAATCTGTGGTCAAGAGTAAGCCCATTTATAATAAAAAAAAAAAAGATCATATCATACGAAGTCTTTTCTCCTTCGTTATGATAGGGTTATCATAACATTTCGAGCCCGACTATACACGCACCGGCTGTGGCAAGTTGCATGCACCGAGTGCGCGTGCGTCGCAAATCGCCTGTCAACCCGTGACATTGCGTATAATACGTCACGCCTAGTTACCACCCCCTCCTCTCCGCCGTGACTGATCGCCCTTGACTAATTTAGAGCCCTGAAGGTACACATAATAAAAACAAAATGTGACACACGATTCAAAGGTGACGTCACGGTGCTATGAATAAGTAGTTGATGTGTGTAATAAGCGTAACTTTGTTTATATTTTTGGCAAACACTTGCACTGCTCGACGCCACAGCTACTACTCGTAGATATATGCAAAGAGTCAAAGACATATGTAACTCCGTATAGACGGATAAAGTCTAGGAAAAAAACGTACATCAAAGCCATAGATAGAGAAAAAGGTACGGTGGCTTAGATGGCGTTACACCTTTGGGGAACGCTCGACTAGATGGCGCTAATATTTGACAGTTTAAAACATATCCAGCTAAAATATGGGCCAAATTGTCAAAACTGAGGTTCAAAAGTTTTAAGCTTGTGTCAAGAGATGGCACATGTAGGTACTGTGATTACACATTTTACTTCGACAGTAACTGTCTATAATACGATCCTCTTTGGTACCTAATACCTAGTCATTACTTGGTACTAGGTGGCTACAAAAATGTCGTATTTTTATTCATCCTTAATTAAATTTGCGAAAAATCGTAATCACGTGTACGAAGATCGAATTATTATTACTTTGGTCGCAATATGTTACTGGGGTGCATTCAGGTTATTGTTATGCACCCTACGGCTGCACCCTACGCTGTCACGGATGCATTCCTAGGCACACGTGTGGTCGTCCCTAACATGCCTGTCTCCTTGTCTGCTTTGTGGATGATGGAAAAATCGTCACTACTTTGAAAAAACTTGTATCTTCTTCTGTCAATGAAAAGAAAAATGTAATAAGTATGTATGCAATGCAAATAGACTTACTGCGTTTTAACTTTGAGGAACAGTGTGAGATACGAGATTTTTTCAAAGTTGTGACGATATATAATCTACACTCACGCTTGTTTCCCAGAGGAGTAGGCAGAGGTCACAGATTTCCATTTGCTACGATCCTGACAAACCACTTTCGCTTACCTCACTTTCGTAAAGTTCCTCATACACTCTCGTCGGTTTCAGGTGCTGAAAAGTAGTACATATATAACAATTAAGTACTATGTAAGCGGATCATTTATCCTATTATAGTAACGTCTCACTACTATTAGGTAAAATTGATTTAAAAATTCTCATTTTATAACTGAGGGACAAAATAAAATCTTCACCGCCACGCGCTTTTAATACTTGCCTGCAAACCTTCCCCCCAATGTAAGGCTGCAGGTTGCTTAGGTTACCAGTAAGAGGGGAGCTACATTTTGAAGTACTTATACAAAGTATGTGACTACCGACATTCTACAGGAGGCTTATTCCGATTAAGATAACATTTTGTGACTTTGTTCTGATTAAACAAAGTCGCTTCCCGCTGTCTGTCCAGTGGATGGGGGGGGGGGTGTCGTTTCTGGCGCAGAGGTTATCTATCGTGGTGCTCGAATTTTGGCGCACATTTGGCACATTGCTAGCACTAACTCCTGACGTATACCACACCAGGATTGCTTGATGTACACCCGCCATTCTGACGCTCACATCGTGGTTCAGCGCGGAAACGCAGCAAGCGTACCTTTGCGTCGGGAGTGTTGCGGGGCGGGCTATTTGATAAGTAGGAATACTTAATTAAGGTTTAGTTTTAATTTTCTTTTAATTGAATATAAGTAATAATAACGTAATGTAAAATAATTGCTTTTAATGTAGGTAATAATTACATGTACCTACATATTAACACATATATGACGACCGGTCTGGCGCAGGCGGTAGTGACCCTGCCTGCTACGCCGCGGTCCCGGGTTCGAATCCCGGTAAGGGCATTTTTAGGGTTCCGTAGCCAAAATGGCAAAAACGGAACCCTTATAGTTTCGTCATGTCCGTCTGTCCGTCTGTCCGTCTGTCCGTCTGTCCGTCTGTCACAGCCGATTTACTCGGAAACTATAAGTACTACAGTGATGAAATTTGATGGGAATATGTGTTGTATGAACCGCTACAAAATTATGACACTAAATAGTAAAAAAAAAGAATTGGGGGTGGGCCCCCCATACATGTAACTGAGGGATGAAAATTTTTTTTTCGATGTACATACCCGTGTGGGGTATCAATGGAAAGGTCTTTTAAAATGATATAAAGTTTTCTAAAAAACATTTTTCTTAAAGTGAACGGTTTTTGAGATATCAGCTCTCAAAGTCGTAAAAAGTATGTCCCCCCCCCTCTATTTTTATAACTACGGGGTATAAAATTCTAAAAAAAATAGAGGTGATGCATGCTAATTAACTCTTTCAACGATTTTTGGTTTGATCAAAGTATCTCTTATAGTTTTTGAGATAGGTTGATTTAACTGTAATTTTGGTTTGCTGCTACGGAACCCTTTGTGCGCGAGCCCGACTCGCACTTGGCCGGTTTTTATTTGTGTGATGAGCTCAGATATTTGTTCCTGAGTCATGGATGTTTTCTATGTATATAAGTATTTATATATATCGTTGTCTGAGTACCCACAACACAAGCCTTCTTGAGCTTACCGTGGGCCTCAGTCAATCTGTGTAAGAATGTCCTATAATATTTATTTATTTATTTATTTATTTTATTTATTTATATCTGCACGGGTAGCATGGTCGCGCGATAGACGATAAAATATCAGGCCGTCCCTATCGCACTATTAGGAAGTGCGATAGGGACGGCCAGATGTTTTATCATTTATCGCGCGACCATACTTGCCTGCCTGATGCTCAAGGTTTGCTGTGTGAATTAAATAAAACTAATCCTTTGAACTGACCACGGTCGAGAACGCAACCCGGAGCTACCATACCACAGTGAGTGGTGTGGGGTGTCAATATGTACATCTTCCGTTTATGGTCCGTCTAAAGACTTCCAGCAACTTGAGCGGGTGATATTTTAAATCCGAGTTCGCGGGGTCGTGATTAAAGTGTATGCCCGCGCCCACCTGCCACTCCGCTGATTTTCGGGTCCACTTCGGTTCGGGTCGGGGGGGTGGAGCTCGTATTTCACAATTAAATTTTTCTGGCGCGATCTCACCGAGCGTGTACGCCAAGCTACGCGGCTGGGGGAGAAGACCAAAGTTGCTTAAACTGTGTGACATTCAGCGAATCATTATGTCTGCTAACATTTACATACTCAAGAAATCTTCATTAACCTATGTTAAATACAAAAAAAATTAAAGACATTTGATGCATATATCGTAGGCCATCCACTTCGGGTCGTTGAGCTACAGATGTAAGGCCGATATTACACTATCATAGAAATATGACCATAGACGACATGTCGTCCTTTTTTTTACTTTGGAGAAAAAGGGAGACATAACAGACCTATGATCATATTTATCCCTGCTAAGAGACATGATAGTGCAGGTACTATCGGCCTAAGGCCGATAGTCCACTATCATATGTTTATCATAGAAATATGATCATAGTAGGTCTGTATGCCTCTCTTTTTATCCAACGTGAAGAAAAAGGGCGGCATGTTGCCTATGAACATATTTCTATAATAAATATATGATAGTGGACTGTCGGCCTATGTGGTAGCTAGTCCTAGGAGAAAAGATTAAAAATATGACCCACTGTTAGCAGTGCAAACTGGCATTGTTTTAGTTACTTATTATTTTGTTAACTTATGAATAGCTTGCTATCAAATTGTAAAGTTAACACAAGTATTTTTGTTTTATTCCAAATGTCTTAAGCATTTCCGCGACAGTTTGAGAGCCGCAGCAGCTAGTTTAATATCGCGCGGCGACGACACGGGCGCCACGTGCGCAAAGATACGCCGTCGGGGCGCACACAGACGCAGCCCGGCGTGCGTGTGACCTGGACACACCAACACGAACTAGGCTGATTGTTCGCCAAGCTTTGGCTAATCGAACGTTTCAGTGAACCAGTGTAAGGTTACTGAAGCTCGCATGCAAACTCAATTGCATATAACCTCGTGAGTCCGCAGTGTAACATGTAAAATCGCATGCAAGTTCACATACCGTCTGACGGAGCCTTAAGGTTGACGAAATGTAAAGTGAGCAAATCCAGCGACAGACGGGGCCCATTTCTCAAAACTGAAAGTTACAATTTACATGTAGTCAATGTCTAATATGACAAGTTGGAAAGAGACTTCCGCTTGTAACTTGTAATTTTCAGTTTTGAGAAATGGGCCACTGGGTGCGTAGACAAGGCGCAAAGATATCACGCTCCGGAACGTATCGTAGGCATCGTAGCTACGTCTCTATTGTTCTGCCGTATTGGTGCAACAGACCCAAGCAGCTTTGATATTTCGTCAAGTGTCGTCGAGAGTCCATAGTAAATAACTTTGAAAGCGCGTTTATTTATATTATATTGATTCCCAGCGTTCGACTGCGACTAGACTGCGTGATTAATATCGACAAAGATTACGTCTGTGAGAATATTGTCTCAAATCTCATCTATGTGTGGGATTTTTTTAAAGCAAAAAATTGTAATTGATGAAAATGATGAACTTACGAAGTACCTTTATCAGGGCAAATATTACCTACTTTGAAGTAGGTGCTTGCTTTCAGTGCATTTTTTTATACTCTCTTGCACTTTTTAATGTAAAAATATATTAAAAACATTAATAAATGAATCTAAACAACACTCCGTCACAAATTTATAAGACTAAATTGTCTAGCTTTATGCATATTCTGTATAACAGGGGCGACAACTATACAAGTAAGCATACGGATCAATATATAATCTGCATAGACGTTTTAACTACATTTTTATTAATGCAATCCATAACTACAACTCATGACTCATCCCCAAACATTAAGGGTAATCAGTCCCGGCCAGCATTACAGCACCTGTTACAACGCCCCGAAAGCAACCCCTGTTAGCTTTACAATGCTATATTATTCTACACTGACAGACCAAATTGTACCCTAAACCCGGACGACATGCATTAAAATCTGGTACGGACAATTTACAGTATTTGTTTATTTTTATTAAATCCTAGTAATAGGATTTAAAGCAGTATTAGAAAGGTATGCACACCGTACAATGTGTTGAACAAACAGAGCATTTTTAATCTTTTTCATCACATTGCTGTACTGAAGAATAATGTACTATTTTATTCCCAAGGGAGTAATGGATTTAGTTTTAAAAATTAATACAATCCGTACAATACTTCAGGCATCCTTTGCTTCAATCAGCCAAGGATTTTCTTTGCACAACTAAAATTTGACTATTAAGCTATAAAAAAATATTATACGGTATGAAAAATGCATTTTATTTATGTTTTACAATTATTTCAGTGTGTTTTACATTTATTTTGTAAATTTCACGAAGATAAATCGTTATAATTAACAATCTGGCAGAAAATTGCCTGCGGCTGTCGCGAGTTATTAGCACTCGTTGACAAAATCCCCCTTACCTCCCTTGTTGCACAATATACTATTAAACTATTATTAAGGTCTTATTACACCGCCGTGCGCTAAGGTAGGTAGGTAGGATTTGCCAATTTTCGACTAAAATCGGAATTGACACAAAAAAAATAATTACACATTACTAAGTAGGTCTCACGATACGGTAATCTTCAGTAGGTTATTTCCTAAGATGAAAAAAATCAGGCAAAGACTTTAAAGTAGGTGCTTGCTTTCAGTGCATTTTTGAATAATCTCTGCACTTTTTAATGTAAAAATATATTAAAAACATTAATAAATGAATCACAGAAGTGTGGGTTACTATTTCCTGCAGGGGAGTGGTATCACTGTGTGCATAATTAAAGACGAAGCCTTCTTGAGCTTACCATGGGACTCAGTGAATCTATGTAAGAATGTCCTAAATGTATCTGTTTAGCTACTTCAAATAGCCATAAGTAGGTATGTAAACGTCTTATACAACACTCGTGCTAAGAGGAAATTCGTAACTTGTGTCGATTTAAAATACTCCCTTCGGTCTTTTTAAATGTATCGCCACTTCCTCTTTTCCGCACTTGTGTGGTAAAATGTCCTATTGTAATCACACTTTTATTACGTACTAAACTTTAAGCAGATTAGGTAACATAAGACAAGAGCATATTCTACCACTCATTTGTCGAGCGTGATACCAATAAAGCATGGTTAACGCCAAATGTGACAGGAAATTAATAACCTAACCCTTGCGCTGCAAGTGCACCGCGCGTGCTTGCGAATGCGCCTGTCATCAATTACTCGGCGCAGAATTACTGTCACGCCGCATTGTCTGCCACCCTACCGTGACCTGCTTTCGGTGCCTCTAACCAGCTTATTTGAGATTATATGACGGATCAAACGACCTGCAAGTACGATCACGGAAGATAAATTCAAAATGCCAAAAATAGGTGTCTCTGAGAGTGAAACCTGATCTTTTAATGTAAGCGAACTGTTGTAATTTGACTGCTGATTGCAATGCTGAATAACGCGTCATAATCCAAAAAATAAGATACTCGTAAAGTCAATGTATTAAAATAAAAAAATATCTTGTTAGTAAATTAGGTTCGTACCTAAACATAATAAAGCGCGGATTTTAGCAATAGCTCGCAGCAAGTTTCCCACGGATTTGACTGGCAGAAACCGCCTAAATCCCTGGATAACGCGCGCGCACCACTATCGCGGGCGGGATAAGCCCTGGCTTAACGCCTTTACAATATGTTCGCTTAGCTCCATTATAGATATTCATGTCGATCGGAGTCGTACTGCAACCTTTTTATTTCAATCACCCCGAGGCGATTGCCCCCATTACTAATTCTCTTGACGTCACTTGTCTCTGACGTCTAACGTCACTTATGTTGTGAGTTGTATGTTAGGCACGGCGCCATGAGATGAGGGTTTTCTGAATCGTTTACTTCGCCAGGCGGCGATACTGAGCCTGTCTTTCTGACAACAAACGTCAATTTAAGTGATTGGTGGATTTTGAAGTTCGATGTCAGAAATACCTGGTCCCGTAGCCGAAGAGCATAACGTCGCAGAAATTCAGTCTGGCTCTATCGCGCCAATACGCGAGAGCGATAGAGATAGATAACTACGAAAGAAATATTATCGTGAGCGTTTGTGCATTCGGCTACGCACACTGGCGCCCCAGTCTCTCATTGGAACTCTTGAATCATTAGCCCTAGATTACGTTAGTGTCAATAATAAAGTTTTTCAAACAAAAACGTCACTTTTAACAGTTTTAACACTAACATATCCGATTTATATCATATCTTGAGTTAAAATATGTAAGTACTCGAATGGCATGACATATAGCACAAAGTGACTGTTGAAGGTAATATGTACCGTACCGTAATTTCATTCCGTATGAAAGTAATGATTCTGAGTCCGAGTCTAATTAGCTAAGATTTCGAATCCGATTTTAAGCTAATAAAATTTCTCGAGAATTGTCTCTGCTACCGTTTTTATGAATATTAAATAAATGAACGCTGCGGCTCCTAAAGTGAGTGGTCGATTACCATTTTATTAATCCTTGGAGTTAATTTATTGAAATAAAATTAAACGGTTTTATTTAATAAGCCAGCGGTACAGTCGAACGTACTTTGAAGATTTGAGACTTATTTTTTTCTTTTTAATTTGTACTATTGAAATATTAAAAAGAAAATCTGTGGAACATGCAAAGTAAACTTTTTAAATTTAATAATATTATGTAATGAATAATTGGTAATTTTAGAAACTATACTAAATATAAACAGGCTTCAGTTTCTATTGGAATTTTCAAACAAATATAGTTAGACAACTTTTATGTATATTTCAGATCCCGGCAGCACGACACAATTACCTGTCAACTAAAACCAATACCCTAAAGTTAGCTTTATTTACCAGTTCCCTGTCAACTAGGTACTAGGTTTTAAACTGGCAAAAATTTAAATGTACACAAAGTTCGAGCCTTCTATTTGCCAGAAAAGTTTCAGATGATATGAGGATAAAAAAATCCATTACGCAATTTAGGGTTGCTGAAAAGCGTGACTTTTTTAGCCTGTATTTTAGCTTAATTTTCCTGGGTTATAATTATAATCAATCAAATCTTATCACTAAGCCGCAGGGTTTACGATTGATCGCGGGACAGTGGAAGTATTTTTAAGGATACCGAAGGATAAAACTTCAAGCTGGCTGGAATCAATTCAATACACAGTAATTCGACAATGATACATATTTAATTTATAGTCACAGATTGTTTTGATATGACAGCGTGCACAGATGCCACTATAATCGGATTAGCAGAGCGACAGTCTGTGAGCAGCGCATGACCAGGCAAAGACACCCTACTGCAGCTTATGCTGCACAGCTTGACATCTGACGGGGAGGACCGATGCAAAATACGGAGTCTCTAAGTCAACCTTATTTTTAAAAACTCATTTTGCGACGTCACGTGTACATTGGGCCTACTGCCTCCGTGTGTGAAGGAGTACAGCTTGACAAAAAAGGAAGAAGGATAAATGGAACATTTTTTTTATTGTAGCAACACTTCACTGTTCTCATATAAAAGTGTCAGAATAGTTGCCACATGCAAAACGTAGACAGTGGCGCCCTATTATTTTCTACTGTTTTTTGCCAGGCTCTAGAGCTGATTGTCACAAATACACGTACACTTCTGATTATTTAACATTGAAAAATATACAGCATGAGGGCAGCATAAGTCATTTTCCACACGTTCATAAAAATATCGATGGCCTCTAAAATTCATATCTACTCAGAGATTTGCGCGAAATTTGTCAAACCGACACACATAGTTTCACAAAAAACAAATACAAACAAGTATTTAACATAAATTTATAACATAATTATTTTTTAAATCGGGACTTAATCGCGTATAATTACATATTAAACTGACCTCCAACTGACTGAATTAAGTCCCGATGCACCAAAAATATACAGCATGAGGGCAGCATAAGTCATTTTCCACACGTTCATAAAAATATCGATGGCCTCTAAAATTCATATCTACTCAGAGATTTGCGCGAAATTTGTCAAACCGACACACATAGTTTCACAAAAAACAAATACAAACAAGTATTTAACATAAATTTATAACATAATTATTTTTAAATCGGGACTTAATCGCGTATAATTACATATTAAACTGACCTCCAACTGACTGTATTAAGTCCCGATTTTAAAAATAATTAAGTATGTGTAATAATCGTGAAAGTTTAAATCAGTATAAATTTATAAGCTTTGAAGTTGCACTTGCATTTGAAGCACGTTTTTATAAATTCTGCATTACGCCCAGTAGATAAATTATATGCATATATGTAGTGTTGGAGAACTTGTAGAAAATAAACAAGAGCGCCATTTTCTACATTTTTGCGATTTTTAGTGATTTTATTTAATTTTTTCATTGCAGGAATAGGTTTTTCAAATACGAAACAGATGTGACAATTTTAAATGTCCAGTGTATGTATGTCCCGTACTTCTCGTTTCACTTCCGGGAAAACAAAAACAATGATTGAACTTTTCTTGAAACACGACACAAATAGAAAAAAAATCAGGGGGTTCTTCCCGAACCCGAGTAGATAGGCACTTGTGTTCTAGTGGCACAAATTAAAACACAATGAAATAAGTAGGTACAAATTTTATGAAAACATTTACAGTCTTTAGAAATTTATAATACCTAAAAATAAAAGATCCCGACGAATTGAGAAACTTCTCCTTTTTTGAAGTCGGTTAATAAATCAACCATTATGTATCCGTTTTCTGTTGATCGGGCTCTATGTAATACTTCCAAAAACGCCCAAAATAAAGCATTTTCTATAAAATATACGAGTATGTGCTTGTAGAGCAAGAGCTGAATATGTTAGTTATGGATATACTATATATGTATAGTGGTGTGTTTCCCATTCACGTTTAATAGTTGGATAATAAATTCATATAGCTGCGTAGAAAGCCCCGCAGATACTATTTAATTTGCGGCGGGTGCCAACTCCCTTCAATAATGACGTCTCGGCTCTACCCGAATTAATACGCCACGCGTAGTAATCTCCGCCGTTTAGGATATGCCCCAGTAAATTATTATATTTTAAATCAAGCTTGGAAAAATGCAATAAAGCCACTAACCGCATATTTAAAAATTTACATTAATGAAATAATGGACTACTCATATACCACTAATTATTGGTCTGTGTGCAGTTATTGCAAATTCCTCGCTTAAAAATTCCATATCATTTCACAACTCTTCTATGATGGTATGTGTTATAGGTATGTTAGCTATTTCAATCCTGTGTGTGTGTGTGTGTGTGCCAAATGGGTCAGTTCTCAGTTTCAGATACGTTCTTGCTTCGCTCATTATGAACCTCTAGTTAAAGCAATTGGTAAATAAGGTTTTCTTATTAACTCGCCCGCCATCTAAATTAGCCTTAAATGTAATGACTTTAGGCTGATTCAAATGACATGCGATTTTAGTTGCACTGCATACCTATCAATAAAAAATCGCAATGTACTGAATGAAACTCTCATGCGCGATTCCTCCCAATGTGTAAACAGGTACTTACTCGCTTGAAGGAAGCCCCAAATGAATTCATAATGTCAAATTTTAAATACCTAGTTACAGTTATACCGCTTATTGATATATCGTAAAGGGTGTTCCGAAGCCGGGCGTCGTGCGGCGCGTGGCGCCCGCGGCGCGCACGCGCTCGCGAGCCGCCCGCCGTCGCCCGCGCCACTAAACGTCAAATCGAGCGATTGATAAGCCGCTCCTCTGCGCCCCGTGTTTGCACACCGGCTACGGGCTGCGTTTATTGCTGCCCGTGGGATGTTAACTTATTGTTGTTGCCTTCGCAATCAATTCACTGTATCATGTCACAAACTCGGTCCTGGGAACGATAATATTTTTATTTAGACTTTGCTTTTCGCTGGTTTCACATTTAGTATTTATTTGGCGGTGATGGAAAATAAAGCTGGGATTCAGTTAAATATCGCTCACACCTATCGCTCGTCGCTAATAATAGGGTACACCATACGTATTGTTATTTTTAGTACAAAACTTTGCTAACATTATCTCAGGAGGTGACTTTGGTCATGTAAATCGCTTAATGCGTTTTTCTTGGAGACCGTTTGGTCGTAGATAATTAAAATAAAAATAGCTAAAACTTGGAACGAAAATTTACCATATACCTACGCAACATGTTCGCTACGTAGCGGAAAAATCGTGCAGTCATCTTTCACGCAGGTAGCGCTACGAGCGTAGCGTTTCATTGACTAATGTAATCTACGAGTAAAACTACTTGAAACATACGTACCTACCTAAAACAAAAAATATTTAGTAGTAGTAAAACACTTTATTGTACCAGAAAATAATACAACACACAAGAAAAAGAGCTTATCACTAGTACAAGTTTTTTTTTTATGAGGAACAGGTAAACCATTTGACCGCAATCTCACCTGATGGAAAGTGCCGATGCAGTCTAGGATGAAGCATGTAGAAGTAGTAGAGTAGTAGTAGTAGTAGAGTACTTAGGTAGTAGTAGTAGTAAGTGCTAAACTAAATGTAGGTCAAGTCGTTTACATGTGCATATAAAAGGCTGATCCAGGTTTAGGGTAGGGTACATGGGTCAGATCCTCTAGCATAGGTAACTTGCGTTATCTGTATGTATTTGACCTCTGCTGTATATATATGTACTTGACCTCTTGTTACAAATGACGAAATTTTGAATGAACATCGTTTGAAAAACTACGTGAAACCCAGCTTCGTCGACCCAAATCGACATATATGTACAACATATATGTCCAAACAATGTCATGATAACACCTGTATCAATAATCGGAATGTTTTATATTTGTTCATCGCTATCTTCGGCCCCAAGGTAAACAGAAAACGCAATTTCGCATCGTATTTGACAAAGCGCATAGGACACAGTTGATAACGATTTCATTGTTTATAAACCACCAAGTGACTCTTTCTCATTACTGATCGTTAGTTTGAATGTTTGTGCTGATGTATTTTGGTATTCGCTGTTGGTTTTCCATGTAACAAAATAAAAGAATAATTTAAAAAAAATGTGCATTCTATCACTGACTAGTTAATTGTAAACCACGAAGTGAATTGTAATCTTATTTCTTACATTACAGCTGAGATGACACGCGATTTAGTCCACCCCGCCCAAACTGAAATTACCTCACCTCGCAACGGCAGTATGGCAAGTATCAGACGAACCGAAGGTTGTGGGCGCGCACCTCGCCTCAAAATAATAGGTAACAAGTGATAATCCTTGAGGTAACCAGAGATACCAGTCCAAAAAGACTGGATGATGGTATCCCTTTCTTATAAATTATTATCAGTTCGTGCCAACGAAGTAAGATAAACATGGAAGCCGCTTTTAAGAACATTACCGTTCAAATTCTTGGCACCGTTTAGCACACATACACAATTACGCCTACATTTACACAAGACTATACGTTTACAGGCCCTGTAATCAAAACTGGTAAACAAAACAATAGTCATCTCTTTTATACTAATGCACACAGATAAGTGTAGCTGAAATGCATATAATGTCACTAACTACCAATCAGCGATTTTATTCGGCTAAAAACCTTCTTGCTGTACGTACTGGCAGCTAAGAATTCGCGGTTCATATTTGACTATAATTTGACACGAAAAGGGATGGGTTTATGTCATACATTAAAGAACCAAGCAGAAATAATTTTAATTTTATGTATATTAAATAACTACATAATTAATTTGTTGTTATGAATTACAGACTACATATGAAAATAATAATTATGTCGTACACGTATTCTGCTGTAATAAGTATTTTTATGGCTAGATAATAGTATATTATATAACGGTAACGTTATGAAGGCTATAAAAGTTGAGTACCGCGGTTAGGCCACGAAGGCTTGCCGAGTGGCCTAAGTAAGGTACGAGACTTTTATAGCCTTCATAATGTTACGATTGTATACTATACTTTTTCTACGACAGCCACATACATACCTATTCGAGAATAATAAAATGGGTTAGTTACTTACTTCATGTAATGAATGGGAATATTTGTGTGGATCGTCGTAGCATTGAGTATTCTGTCCACAATGTTGATGGCGAGAACTTGTTGCACAATTCTTCAAAATATGCCAACAACGCCGTTTCAGAGAAAGTTGAAACATTTTTTTGCAATTTCCATGTCAAAACAATCATAACATTTTTGGTACGCTTTATCTGACTTTTCATGTAACAAATTGTCAGTCACTTTGAGCGCCCATAGCCTTGATTTCTTCGGAAGTGCATTTTTCACCAGAATCACTCATAATTACTTATGTTTTTGCACAATAACGTCGAATTAAAACAAACTACACACCACCGAAATAGTTCAAATAGTTTCGTGATAAGTTTACAAATGTCAAACATACCATAGACAAGAGAAATAGAAAATAAGCCGGTTTTCAATTACGAAAAATGTGGTTGCGTTCAAGAATATTTAAATGTCGAATGTAAAATTATTGGATAAACTTATGATTTTTACCTTTGTTTTGCAATATCTAATATGTAAAACGCATTTAAGTTTATTTTTTCATCTTGATTTAAATTATGAACCTAAATATTATATTATTTATTAAAAGTTACTTATTACTGTAAATGAAAACATACCTGATAAATGGAAGTTGTGCTTTTAAAAAAAAATTAACAGAACTCCTATATTCATATGATTACTGCTAGCAGTAATCCTATGAACCTATAGACAAATAGACTTTCTCATCGTTACTCAAATGAACTTAATTTGGATACCGCTGACAATAATCTAATTGACAGATTTAAGTGCTGGAGTAGAAAAATTCAATTTATATCTGTATATCAATGTACAGTCACGTTCAGGTTGTTGTCAGTTGCCATCTATTGTTAACAGATGTTAAACGTAGGCTTTCATTTTATAAATTTTACCTTTTCAGGGCTGGTCAGGTTTTTCAATCGCCAGATAAATAATATCTGTCAGATAAATGTCAGCTGTCACTGTAATTTATACGTGTGATGAAAAGGATAGTGATAACTTTATCTGGTAGATATATTTATCTGGCGACTGAAAAACCGGCCCTTAAATATGTAATTACTTAGATGTCGCCACCGAAAGATAATAACATAGAACACTACTTTCATATCATATCATATCATTCTTTATTGCAATCATGTTCATTTTACATAGGATGGTATTCAAATATCATAAGGTAGGTACATGATATCCTGTTAGGGCATGGCAATAATCTTAAGGACTACTTAGTGAACTAAAAGTAAAGTAAAATTTGTCTTAATATAATTCTATACATGGAGATGAGAATTGAATAATAATTTTTATAATTGACAGTTACTGACAAAATATAAGTATAATTTGTGATCATAAAATTTTCAAATAATAGGTAGTCAATAATTTAGTACAAAGTAGGTTTATAATAGTAAATAATAAATAATTGAAATTAAAATTAAATAATCGTTATGTCCTTCAAAATCAATTTGGCAAAGTGTAGTCATTTAAATATTCTTCGATTATATAGTAACATTTGTCTTGGAGAAGTTTCTTTAAATTACTTTTAAATACTTTGTTGTTTTTTTCTTGCAATAACTGTTGAGGTAGCTTGTTGGCTATGGTAGCGCATCTATAATAGGGGCCGTTTCTATACATAGCTAGATTTGAAATTGGTAAAAGGTACTGAATTCTGTTCCGTCTATTTGAGGTGATTTTTTGTAAGGGGAATAAGTTTGCGTTATTTCTGACAAACATGGCCGCTTCCATAATGTACATACTAGCTAAAGTTAGAATTTTATGCTTTATAAAGTGAGGACGGCTGCTATTAGGTATTCGCGTATTAGTAAGGATGCGTATACATTTTTTCTGTAAAACAAACAATAAGTCTACTTCTGTGCTCGCACCCCCAGTTTGCGTACGCGTAATATGCAGACAACGCCGTTTCAAAGTTAGTATTTCTTTTAAGCACGCCGAGAGCGTATATAAATAGAGACAGTTTAGTGCAATTTTTTGTACATGCGGTTTCCAATTTATATTTGAGTCGATATTTATTCCTAATAAATTAAATTCCGATACTTCCTCTATAGGCGTATTGTCAATCGTAAGTGACATTTGGAGTGATTGCTTCTGTACCGGTTTTAACTGGATAATTTTAGTTTTCTTTAAATTTATTGTTAGGTTATGGTCATCGAGCCATGCCTGAGTTTTTGTAAAAATGTCTTGTAATTTTTCATTGCAAGTTTAATTATTCGGACAACCAAATAATAGCGAGACATCATCCGCAAACATTATACATGTTGTGTCTAATATTGTAGGCAAGTCGTTTACATAGGCTAAAAACAACAGACATCCGGCCACATTTCCTTGGGGAATTGAGTACGAAGTATGTCGTGTTTCTGATATTACCTCCTTAATTTGCCCAGAGTCCTTAAAAAGTGATTTATTTGTACGTACTGGCTACGGTTCTCAAGGTACGACCTAAACTATTGATGGGCGTTTCCGCGAATACCCATACCATTTAATTTTGACAAGAGGATTTCATGGGAAACGCGATCATAAGCCTTACTCATGTCGAGCAATAAACCAACGCTGTGCTGTTTCCGATCTAAAGTACTGAGGATTTCCTGAACTTAATTATAAACTGCAAGTATAGTGGAGTGGTGTGTTCTGAACCAAAATTGATTTTTGTTAAGAACATTACATTTTTCAAAAAAACTATATACTCTATTAATCATTGCTTTTATAACAAAATGCCAGCCGAAAAGTGGTTCCAAGATCATAATACGCCGTACAGACACTGAACCACAGGTCACGTCTATTTCTATTCTACAACTTTCTAAATTAACACGTTTAGGGACGCTTAGTGACGTCATCTGTCATAGACCAAAAGGAACAAATGACTACGCGTATGCTATACCATACGTGTCCACGAATGTGTTCAGATTGGCCATTTAAAGGTCTGTGATCAAAATAATCGAACTCCTATGCCACTGACACGTACGTGTGTTTAAAAAACAAGTTTACTGGCCTATGTCGGCCGCACAGCAAACATGATCGCGCGATATTAATAAAATTATACAAAAATGAAAGTTTTTAAATGTCAATGGCTATTAAAAATATTGCATAACATCATCCCCATACAAAAGTAGCTCGTACAAAATAAATCGAAATAATTATGATCCTCGCCAAATTACACATGGAACTTAATCCCATATTATTCTCCGTATTTGTTGGAACGACTAGCACATGATATTACAAAACAGTACGGCATATTCTTTTTGTAAACATATATTCAAAATATGCCATACTACGACTGTTCCGACTGGCCGCCATTAGCGCACTGACAAGCTCCGTGGCACAATTTTGAGGCTCCGCCTACCATGGCACAATATTCGTGGGGTCATTTTTGAGAGCTCTTTAGACATCTAGGTATATTAACAATTGCTGGTTCGTGCCCATTAAAAGAACAATCATGTGCCTGTCAGTATTATTTGATTTAAAACACTCATATAGTACTACTTACAGTTACTAATTTATTGTTATCTCTACATCAATCACTATCAGATAGATGCAGATTGACACACGAGCGATTAATTCTAACAAGTTTTAAAAAAGCTGTCGACACGTGCTCGCTAGTTTTCATCTCATCAACCCCCGTTGAGAGCGTTCGACTTTCCGACCGGATCGCTATCAACAAAGCGACACAAGTGCCAATATAGATATTATCTGGTTCAATACTCCGATTGCTTCAACATTAGCCACGTGAACGAACCAGTATAACCATGGCCCCGGGATGCTCTAGCACTGTTCGGGATCAGAAGTGGGATTTACACTGGTTGGAGCGCAGGGAGTGCTCTGTGAGCGATGACGACACGCCGTGGGATGCGCCGGCGCGCGTTCCCACGCGTGGCGCGAGGGTGCGCCCTACCTGTCCAGACTTATTGCAAACTAGGCACAAAACGAGTAAGGGATTTCTAAAATTCTCACGGATGTTTACATCGCTAAGGTACTCGATATCAATCTTTTTTAGGGTTCCGTAGTCAACTAGGAACCCTTATAGTTTCGCCATGTCTGTCTGTCCGTCCGTCCGTCCGTCCGCGGATAATCTCAGCAACCGTTAGCACTAGAAAGCTGAAATTTAGTACCAATATGTATATCAATCACGCTAACAAAGTGCAAAAATAAAAAATGGAAAAAAATGTTTTATTAGGGTAACCCCCCTACATGTAAAGTGGGGGCTGATTTTTTTTTTCATTCCAACCCCAACGTGTGATATATTGTTGGATAGGTATTTAAAAATGAATAAGGGTTTACTAAGATCGTTTTTTGATAATATTAATAGTTTCGGAAATACTTGCTCCTAAAGGAAAAAAAAGTGCGTCCCCCCCCTCTAACTTTTGAACCATATGTTTAAAAAATATGAAAAAAATCACAAAAGTAGAACTTTATAAAGACTTTCTAGGAAAATTGTTTTGAACTTGATAGGTTCAGTAGTTTTTGAGATAAATATGGAAAACTACGGAACCCTACACTGAGCGTGGCCCGACACGCTCTTGGCCGGTTTTTTTTTTTCATAAACTAGGGTATTAGAGAATCGTTTTCTCAAAACATCTCGCTACATTTTTCGATATTCCGGTCGGTCTAAACACTTTAGGCTATGTCTAAAAAAACTCACTCTAATCTATCTTTAATAAAAATAGTTAATAAATCCTTTAAGATATATAATAATATGAATATTGCTTCCAAACTAACCATATTTTCATCTATATGTTATAAAGTGTTTGGAAAACAACTAATGTATCGATCTAACTCCGATTTATTCTCATAAATGGCAGACTTCATTCGTAGCAGGTCCGGTCGAAATAAACTTTTGACAGCAAATCAAACGACTCAGATAATAATTCAACACTCGAACCAAACCTAAATTTTCTAATTCATATTTCGAAAGAAACACAAAATTTTTAATTAGTCGGTCTCGATTAATATTTTTTAGGGAAAGTTCTTTTTCTGCGCTGTCGGTGGTCATATGAACGCAGAGATTGTTTACGAAGCTGTCAAGTCCGGCCGATTGATATTGACCTCTCGTGGTTGTCAATCAAGCCAGCTGGTCAATTTTGACGCAATTGGGGGGTCGTCCACTTGATGCACTGTGGATGCAGTGGATTCCCAATTGGTAAACTTATAAGTAGTTCCTAGCCGAGAATGCTTATTATTCCGTAACCTGATAGTTTTTTGTCAATAATATTTATCTCCTAAACAACCTAAAGTAACAGCATAAGTAGGTACTAGTTTAATATTAAAGTTAGTAACTAGTAGTTTTCTTATTCTTTAATATATACTTAATTTAAGGAAATATTTGCTATACCCTACCAGGGTCCATGAGGAACTATGTACCTATTATTTATTATTTTGTAACAGCTTGTATTTATTCACCATGGTGCAATAAACGATTATGATTATGATTATGAGTTATATGGGTCAAATAGGCGAAACTAAAATTGAAGGTTTTGATGCTGACTTTGGGTTCATGAATTATTCAATAAATTACTAATATCGGGATTTTATAAATGTTAAATCATAATGTGAATAATTTATCGTTATTTATCAGTACATTTTACATTATATCAAATTCAGATAAAGGGTACGTTATTCTACGACTAGACTCTAGGGACTATTTACACTGTGCAAGAACTCGCATGCCAGTTTCATTGAATTGCGTTATTCAATTGGTGAGCCGAGTTGTATGTAACCTCAACTATCCGCTTTGTTACTGTAGGTAAACTAAAACCGCATGCGGGTTCACACGCTGTATAAATGGGTCCTAAATGTCCTAATAGGTAATTATAGGTAGGTAACTGCTTAACAAAAACTACTCCACACGAGATGCATTTCGGGCTAACATTTGATCTAGTGTTTGCGACAACAGTTTCTCGCTCGATATATATGGCACGTTATTTTCTAATTGTATTAATGACATAAAGGATGCGTACTACCGGTAGTCTATCTCGCGGCGACAAAATACCGGCCCAATCATGCGCTGGCCCTGGTGGGACATGGTTGTCTACGGCAGTGTTCCTTTTTCGAATTTTTCAAACGTGCAAAAGTATCTGCAGCGCAAACATATCGGCATATCACAGCTTAGCGAGTAAGCACACACATCTATAAGTTTGCTCAAACAGGTACGGTCCGGGGGATTTTATTATTAGGGCATTAAAGGATAACCCCCGCGGCGTGAGCTGCCACCCTCCGCTTGCGTTCACAATATTAGACGCGCATAGACAAGAAATGTTTTTTTTTTAGTTGATAAATTGTGCCAAATTAAACTGTATTTTTTTTAAGAAACCTCGATCAGTTAATATTGAGTTGCAACGTTTAATAATATACGTAAAGAGAAACTGATGTTACATAATTTTAGTAAATGACAGGGGTTAACGTTTGGACTAAGAGCCCAGAGCCGCCAGACCTTCCTCATTTCCTCAAGGATGGAACTTTAGTATAGTGTAGAGTTCGTATCGACGTTTAATGTACCTGTTATATTACCTAGTTCGGCCCATCGTCCAATTTTTTCCTATAAGGTTTTTTAAAAAAAAACTAACTTTCCTTAAATTCTCAAGGCTGATTTTTATATATGTGTCAGAAAATACTGTTAGGAATTGAAAATCATCATTTTCTTAGACTTTCAAACGTTTGGTAAAAGTTACGGCCGGTGGAAATGGTAAGGAACTGATGATTATCAAATCCTTACAGTCTTTTCCAAGAATCTTATATTCATACTGGATATTGCATGCCGAACTATGAGTTGAAGCCAGGTTCATTCACCTTTACTCCTATGTTCTATCTCTTTCCGATAGTACTGTGATGTATTGCCAGATTAGTTATTTAAAAAAAGTATAAAACATTCTTCAATCAAATTGACTTAGTTTTCTTTGTATATACAAAAGAGAATCCAATCAAAAACCTTATTTCTTCGGTATTTACCTTCTGCGTACTATGGGAACACTCATAATAAAAAAAACCGGCCAAGAGCGTGTCGGGCCATGCTCAGTGTAGAGTTCCGTAGTTTTCCGATTTTTCTCAAAAACTACTGAACCTATCAAGTTCAAAACAATTTTCCTAGAAAGTTTTTATAAAGTTCTACTTTTGTGATTTTTGTCATATTTTTTAAACTTATGGTTCAAAAGTTAGAGGGGGGGGACGCACTTTTTTTTCCTTTAGGAGCGATTATTTCCGAAAATATTAATATTATCAAAAAACGATCTTAGTAAACCCTTATTCATTTTTTAATACCTATCCAACAATATATCACACATTGGGGTTGGAATGAAAAAAAATATCAGCCCCCACATTACATGTAGGGGGGGTACCCTAATAAATCATTTTTTTCCATTTTTTATTTTTGCACTTTGTTGGCGTGATTGATATACATATTGGTACCAAATTTCAGCTTTCTAGTGCTAACGGTTACTGAGATTATCCGCGGACGGACGGACGGACGGACGGACGGACGGACGGACAGACAGATATGGCGAAACTATAAGGGTTCCTAGTTGACTACGGAACCCTAAAAATATGCCCGATATATCAGAATTGTCAAAATTCTTGATTTACTTGAGTTATGCGCTATGTAGGGTAAGATGGTTGACAGTGGATCACTCAATTTTTCGGAGGCCATATCTCAGGAAAGGTTTGACATATTTACATTTTGTTTGGACTCTTATATACATCATTTATTTAAGATTTATTGTGTTGTGGTTTAAAAGCTATATTATGAGACATGTATGGTCACTAACGCTTTTAAAAAAATGGAATTTGATCCACTGTGCAACAGGGGTGTGAACAATGGATATACCAGTGGTCCACAGTGGACCAAAGAGAATCATATCAGAAATATAAGGGGAAAAAGAATGAAACAGAACATGTATTAATTTTTATTAAAATATTCAATACTAAATATCAAAACCTAGTAACATAGGTGTACTGATCATCTAACTAAAAGATCCAATTTGTAAGAATTTCCACTTTCGGCCATACAAGCTTAGTAAACAGCCATACAATAAAACAAAAATAAATATTTCTTGTTATCTAACTTAAACTTTATAATGTAAGAAAATTAGACCAATAATTATTATGCGTATATAAATAATTAACTACTCAAAATGCTTTTATGGAATCAATATTTCTGAAATGAACATTTCTGACCATACAACATAAGTAAGAGCCACATAAAAATAGTCTTCCAAGATTTTTTTATGGCAGCCTATGCTTTTTCCACTCGTTCGTTTGGTATTCCTCCTTCATTTCTACAGGTGTGACCCTTTTTCGAGGCAGTCTGTAACATAGGAATGTGTACTAAATCTGACCCACTGTGTACTTGACCCATATGACCCAATGTCAACCTACACGCCAAAAAAATTAAATAATTAAAAACAAATACAAAAAAAATATTTATAGCGGAAAATGTTAAAACACACAATAGCTTTTTAATCAAGGTAGTAATTAAAACGATAACAAGACATTCAATGGCATATAATTCGAAATTATACGATAAATTCCAACTTACGTAAATATGCTACCCGCGGAGTGATATCACGTTCACACCTGCACACAACGTTCTGTTCGCGCGGTCCCCTGGGCACTGAGCTAGTAGGTACGTGTTGGCCAGAGGTATCCACGGCGCGTAATAAATTAATAATAGTGTATTTGAATTCGTCGTAGTGTGCGTGACCTATTGTGCACCAGCGACCCACTGTCAACCACCTTACCTATTGCATAGTGAAGCATTGTAGAAGTAAAAGGAAACCGAAATCCGACGTAAAATTTCACACGTAAGTACTTATTTTACCAAAATGTTCATAAACTTTCTTCTATTTTGCTTGCAATCTTGGTTAGTTCTTATCATTATATTGTTTTCATTGTCTCAAATTATATCAAAATTCCCACGAATAGGTTTAGAACGATAAATATGACCTTTAAAGAGAAAATTTTGCTATGTGTGGTTTTACGACTAAGGTGACCAATCTTTTTTCATGCACGGTATTTACTCTTATTGAATAGAGCTAAATCTATCAACTTAGTACGGTTTCTATGTTCATAATTCATATCATAGTAGGTATATAATACCAAATTTATTGTTTGTGTCTTTACAATTAACATGAATAATATTAAACATTTCAGTGTTCCAAAAGATGAAAGAAGGAGGCAGTATTGGCTGTCGATTGTACCGATAAAAGGAATGGTTTCAGAGCGTTCGACAATTTGCAGCTTTGCACTTTAAGCCTGAAGAAAGAAAGAAAGAAATTTTAAAAATCGGCCCAGGAACGACGGAGATATCGTGGAACAAACATAAAAAAATACAGACGAATTGAGAACCACCTTCCTTGAGATTTGGCGAGGCGCTTAAAAATAAAGATAGATAGATAGATAGAATACTCTTTATTGGCACACCTCAGCAAAAGATACAGTGGAGACAAAACAAGTGAAAACATCCTAGTATTTCATTTTTTCCCCATTGACAAATACTTCCCTTATATTTTTGTGGCTATTCCCACTAGTTACCACTAAGTTTTTACCTGTACTTATTCTACGGGATTTTTCC
Source organism: Leguminivora glycinivorella (assembly GCF_023078275.1). Lineage (NCBI taxonomy): Eukaryota > Metazoa > Arthropoda > Insecta > Lepidoptera > Tortricidae > Leguminivora > Leguminivora glycinivorella. The sequence goes on from NC_062998.1 coordinate 31,417,594, forward strand.
CACATTGTTAACTACCAAACCGGGGGTTGGTAACTGACTGGGATTAGTTTTCCCAGTAATTACTACCAAAATATTATAATATTGTGATGGTTTAAAGTGACCGAAACACTAAAATATATATTGCATTGCATGCTTTAATAAACACAGGTGTCAGTTAGTAAAAGATAAGTTGTATTTTAAGCCTCATGTTGCAACACTCGTCACGCTCTGGATTATATTCTTGAACGGTTCAACCCTAGAATCCATTCGCTAGCTCGTGTTTCCATTCCACACTCGCGGTTAAAATACGAGGGCGGGATGATAAATAACTAGCCTAATAAATAAAAGGGTATAAAAGTGTAAAAAAAAATATTTTATTTTTCGACGTAGTCTCCTTGTAGCTCAATGCACTTATTCCATCTTCGTTCTAAAGCTGCAATGCCCTCCTTAAAATGACTTCTTTCGAGGCCTGCAAAATACTCCTCTACAGCGGCTATGACGTCATCATTGGAGGCAAACTTCTGTCCACCCAAAAAAGTTTTGAGCTTAGGGAATAGGTGAAAGTCTGACGGTGCGAGATCAGGCGAATAAGGCGGATGGGGCAACAAATCGTACTTGAGTTCGTTGATTTTTGCCATAGCTTTAACACATGTGTGAACCCTGGCGTTGTCTTGATGAAAAATTATTTTTTTCTTGGATAAGCCTGGTCGTTTTTGCTGAATACTTTCATGAAGCTTATCTAAAAGATTTGCGTAGTATTCTCCATTTATAGTTTGACCTTTGGGAAGGTAATCTATCATTAAAATTCCATTTGCATCCCAAAAGACGGAAGCCATCACTTTTCCAGCTGACTTTACAGACATAGCCTTTTTAGGAGCTGAACACCCAGATTCTGTCCACTGTTTTGATTGGATTTTTGATTCTGGCGTGTAGTGGTGAACCCACGTTTCATCGGTTGTAACAAATCGACGCAAAAAATCTGCTTTATTCCCTTGAAAACGACTCAAACATTCCTTCGAATTTTGCACCCGAATTCTTTTTTGATCGTGTGTAAGCAATCGCGGCACCCAACGGGCGGATAACTTTTTCATGTTTAATTTTTCACTCAGGATATGATGTACCCGTTCTTTTGACATACCTGTAGTGTCAGCTATTTCAGATAGCTTTAATCGCCGATCGGCCAAAACCAAGTCATGTACTTTGGAGACCATTTCCGGACTCGTAACGGTTTTCGGCCGTCCAGGGCGGGCTTCGTCTTCGACACTTGTACGACCGCGTTTAAATTCAGCCACCCAGTTTTTTACGGTGGCGTAAGAAAGTGCACATTCACCCAAAACATTCTTTAACTCTTCATGTATATCCATCCCCTTCATACCCTTCATATAAAGAAACTTTATCACAACTCTTTGTTCATTTTTGTCCATGTTGAAAACAAGCGACACAATAAATTTTCAAATAATAGAAAAATAATAAAATATCCGCGCCAACAAATTCAAATTTCGAACACAGATAGCCAGAGACACGGTAATAAAAATGAGGCAGTTTTTTTTTTAATTCTAACTTTTTAAATGGCTAAGGCTAGTTACATATCATCCCGCCCTCGTACAACGTTGTCCCCTTGTATAACATAACTAATATCTGGGCGACCGAGCTTCGCTCGGTTGTATTTTAATATATCACGTCTTTAGATTAAAAAAAAACTCTTATAAATACAAAAACAAAAAAAAAAGACAAAAAACAAAAACTTAATTTCTGGCCGGGATTCGAAACCCTGACACCTACGATCTATCTGCGTACATTAGACCGACCTCGTACGACTGAGCTAAGCGGAATCGATGCGCGCGCGGCGAAATTAAGGACCATATTTTACGCTTACAAACGCGAAAGAAAAACTCATGAAAACTCGAAAATTCGCGTTTTCCGGGATCTAAGGCTACGCTAGATCGATTTTTCACCCCCGAAAACCCTCACATAACAAATTTCAGCGAAATCGTTAGAGCGGTTTCCGAGATCGTCGGTATATATAAATAAATAAATAAATAAATAAATAAATAAATAAATATACAAGAATTGCTCGTTTAATAGTATAAGATTTCCCAGTGCATGGTTACCAGTGTTACCGCCCCTAGGTTTGGAGGTGGGAAAAAGACCAGTAGTTTACCACTGGTAAAAACTGTACCGTATTTGTGGCGTTCTTAGGAAAAGGTAACCTTTTGCCGGACATCAGTAAGGTCGAGTAACTACAGAATGGCATAGAAATGGACCTTATTGACGACTGACAAATTAGTAAGTACCTTTTACTTGAGTTTGTGAGGATGGATGTTCACGTTCGTGATAAAACGGTTGATCGGATTTGGATTTAACAAGATTTAATAAATTACAAAATCAATCAGTCGTATAAACTTAATACTTCAAATTCCGCGGGATATCCCTAATGTATGCTTAATCATGGCCACCCTAAAGAAAGAGATGCAAGACCGGTGTGACGTAATTCAAGGTCATATTTTCTGGCTTCAAAGTAATGTTCGGCTTGCAATATCCAGTATGTATATAAGATTCTTGGTCTTTTCTAACACAAATATAAAAGCCTTGATTGAGAATTTAAGGAAAGTTAGTGTTTTTTTTAAATCTTCATTGTATATTAATAAAATGTCCGACGGGCCGAACTAGCTGATATACAGACATTAAACGTCGATACGAACTCTACATTGTCCCAAAGTTTCATCCTTGAGAAAATGAGGAACGTCTGGCGGCTCTTAGTCCAGCTGACCGAGTCCGTATCCGAAATACTTGAACAACAGATATAAATTGTGCAGTGTGCACTGATTATTAAGTGTTGTTGAAATTAAGCTTCCTTAAAGCCTTATATCTAAATAATAGGTAGATAGGTACATTTTGAACTAAATACCTGTCCAGTATTTCAAGCAGTTCAAAAGAGATACGTAGGCAAAATATTTACAAAATTAAACGAATCACAGATAGATAAATGATATTGTTCACTTGCTACACCGCACTTCTTACCTTTTAATAGCGTGAGGTAGCTTTTTTACTTATTAGCGATGTCTATCGAGATATTACGAGTAGTAGGTATATTTAACACCCACCCTATGCTTATTACATCCACTAATACCTACGTAGATTTAATATGTGGCTTTTTAGGTTAACCTATACTTACTATTATGTAAAATCTAACTGCAATCGAATTGATAAAGATTTTAGTTGTGATAACGAGATTAGTGATTCATTGCTAAATGGGCTAATAGAAAATAAAATGACGGTCGATCATAGACGGAAGCGTTTGCGACCGACATCGAAACCGATAGCCAGCGTGTGTTAGCAATAAAGTAATAGGCGAGGATGCTGCAAATATGCTGCGCGTCCCTTAGAATTGGAACGACGGAGATATCGTGGAACAAACATAAAAAAATACAGACGAATTGAGAACCACCTTCCTTGAGATTTGGCGAGGCGCTTAAAAATAAAGATAGATAGATAGATAGAATACTCTTTATTGGCACACCTCAGCAAAAGATACAGTGGAGACAAAACAAGTGAAAACATCCTAGTATTTCATTTTTTCCCCATTGACAAATACTTCCCTTATATTTTTGTGGCTATTCCCACTAGTTACCACTAAGTTTTTACCTGTACTTATTCTACGGGGATTTTTCCCACATTGTTAACTACCAAACCGGGGGTTGGTAACTGACTGGGATTAGTTTTCCCAGTAATTACTACCAAAATATTATAATATTGTGATGGTTTAAAGTGACCGAAACACTAAAATATATATTGCATTGCATGCTTTAATAAACACAGGTGTCAGTTAGTAAAAGATAAGTTGTATTTTAAGCCTCATGTTGCAACACTCGTCACGCTCTGGATTATATTCTTGAACGGTTCAACCCTAGAATCCATTCGCTAGCTCGTGTTTCCATTCCACACTCGCGGTTAAAATACGAGGGCGGGATGATAAATAACTAGCCTAATAAATAAAAGGGTATAAAAGTGTAAAAAAAAATATTTTATTTTTCGACGTAGTCTCCTTGTAGCTCAATGCACTTATTCCATCTTCGTTCTAAAGCTGCAATGCCCTCCTTAAAATGACTTCTTTCGAGGCCTGCAAAATACTCCTCTACAGCGGCTATGACGTCATCATTGGAGGCAAACTTCTGTCCACCCAAAAAAGTTTTGAGCTTAGGGAATAGGTGAAAGTCTGACGGTGCGAGATCAGGCGAATAAGGCGGATGGGGCAACAAATCGTACTTGAGTTCGTTGATTTTTGCCATAGCTTTAACACATGTGTGAACCCTGGCGTTGTCTTGATGAAAAATTATTTTTTTCTTGGATAAGCCTGGTCGTTTTTGCTGAATACTTTCATGAAGCTTATCTAAAAGATTTGCGTAGTATTCTCCATTTATAGTTTGACCTTTGGGAAGGTAATCTATCATTAAAATTCCATTTGCATCCCAAAAGACGGAAGCCATCACTTTTCCAGCTGACTTTACAGACATAGCCTTTTTAGGAGCTGAACACCCAGATTCTGTCCACTGTTTTGATTGGATTTTTGATTCTGGCGTGTAGTGGTGAACCCACGTTTCATCGGTTGTAACAAATCGACGCAAAAAATCTGCTTTATTCCCTTGAAAACGACTCAAACATTCCTTCGAATTTTGCACCCGAATTCTTTTTTGATCGTGTGTAAGCAATCGCGGCACCCAACGGGCGGATAACTTTTTCATGTTTAATTTTTCACTCAGGATATGATGTACCCGTTCTTTTGACATACCTGTAGTGTCAGCTATTTCAGATAGCTTTAATCGCCGATCGGCCAAAACCAAGTCATGTACTTTGGAGACCATTTCCGGACTCGTAACGGTTTTCGGCCGTCCAGGGCGGGCTTCGTCTTCGACACTTGTACGACCGCGTTTAAATTCAGCCACCCAGTTTTTTACGGTGGCGTAAGAAAGTGCACATTCACCCAAAACATTCTTTAACTCTTCATGTATATCCATCCCCTTCATACCCTTCATATAAAGAAACTTTATCACAACTCTTTGTTCATTTTTGTCCATGTTGAAAACAAGCGACACAATAAATTTTCAAATAATAGAAAAATAATAAAATATCCGCGCCAACAAATTCAAATTTCGAACACAGATAGCCAGAGACACGGTAATAAAAATGAGGCAGTTTTTTTTTTAATTCTAACTTTTTAAATGGCTAAGGCTAGTTACATATCATCCCGCCCTCGTACAACGTTGTCCCCTTGTATAACATAACTAATATCTGGGCGACCGAGCTTCGCTCGGTTGTATTTTAATATATCACGTCTTTAGATTAAAAAAAAACTCTTATAAATACAAAAACAAAAAAAAAGACAAAAAACAAAAACTTAATTTCTGGCCGGGATTCGAAACCCTGACACCTACGATCTATCTGCGTACATTAGACCGACCTCGTACGACTGAGCTAAGCGGAATCGATGCGCGCGCGGCGAAATTAAGGACCATATTTTACGCTTACAAACGCGAAAGAAAAACTCATGAAAACTCGAAAATTCGCGTTTTCCGGGATCTAAGGCTACGCTAGATCGATTTTTCACCCCGAAAACCCTCACATAACAAATTTCAGCGAAATCGTTAGAGCGGTTTCCGAGATCGTCGGTATATATAAATAAATAAATAAATAAATAAATAAATAAATAAATATACAAGAATTGCTCGTTTAATAGTATAAGATTTCCCAGTGCATGGTTACCAGTGTTACCGCCCCTAGGTTTGGAGGTGGGAAAAAGACCAGTAGTTTACCACTGGTAAAAACTGTACCGTATTTGTGGCGTTCTTAGGAAAAGGTAACCTTTTGCCGGACATCAGTAAGGTCGAGTAACTACAGAATGGCATAGAAATGGACCTTATTGACGACTGACAAATTAGTAAGTACCTTTTACTTGAGTTTGTGAGGATGGATGTTCACGTTCGTGATAAAACGGTTGATCGGATTTGGATTTAACAAGATTTAATAAATTACAAAATCAATCAGTCGTATAAACTTAATACTTCAAATTCCGCGGGATATCCCTAATGTATGCTTAATCATGGCCACCCTAAAGAAAGAGATGCAAGACCGGTGTGACGTAATTCAAGGTCATATTTTCTGGCTTCAAAGTAATGTTCGGCTTGCAATATCAGTAGTACTGTATATAAGATTCTTGGTCTTTTCTAACACAAATATAAAAGCCTTGATTGAGAATTTAAGGAAAGTTAGTGTTTTTTTTAAATCTTCATTGTATATTAATAAAATGTCCGATGGGCCGAACTAGCTGATATACAGACATTAAACGTCGATACGAACTCTACATTGTCCCAAAGTTTCATCCTTGAGAAAATGAGGAACGTCTGGCGGCTCTTAGTCCAGCTGACCGAGTCCGTATCCGAAATACTTGAACAACAGATATAAATTGTGCAGTGTGCACTGATTATTAAGTGTTGTTGAAATTAAGCTTCCTTAAAGCCTTATATCTAAATAATAGGTAGATAGGTACATTTTGAACTAAATACCTGTCCAGTATTTCAAGCAGTTCAAAAGAGATACGTAGGCAAAATATTTACAAAATTAAACGAATCACAGCATGATGCTGCTCGCCAATATTTTTACAGTTCAACACGAAACAAGCTAAAGTCTACAACCGAACACCTAAACCAATAGAAAACACAAACTGCGTTTGTCAAAACGTAAACATAAAAACCTATGACGCTATAAAAACGATCGGCCGAAAAAAACACCTGCAAATTGGCACCGACAACCTCAATATTGGCTGTCAGGCTATACCGGTTGACTCCGATATTGTCGAGAAGAATAAAACATTTCCCTTTAGCCGTTTTAATAAACGCGCTCTGTTGCGTCCCGGAACAGGAGTTTAACCCGAGGCCCGCAAATTGCGGGCGACAAATATATACCATACATATATATACTTGAGTTGAGTCTATAAAATCACCCACTGTTTTACGGGTTTCCTCATGTTTTGTAAGTCTTTAGGTGTATTTGTAGTACCTATTCCAATAGATAATATTTACATACTTTGAGCTCAGAAGTAAACTTCAGAAACTATACATAGATAAATGATATTGTTCACTTGCTACACCGCACTTCTTACCTTTTAATAGCGTGAGGTAGCTTTTTTACTTATTAGCGATATCTATCGAGATATTACGAGTAGTAGGTATATTTAACACCCACCCTATGCTTATTACATCCACTAATACCTACGTAGATTTAATATGTTGCTTTTTAGGTTAACCTATACTTACTATTATGTAAAATCTAACTGCAATCGAATTGATAAAGATTTTAGTTGTGATAACGAGATTAGTGATTCATTGCTAAATGGGCTAATAGAAAATAAAATGACGGTCGTTCATAGACGGAAGCGTTTGCGACCGACATCGAAACCGATAGCCAGCGTGTGTTAGCAATAAAGTAATAGGCGAGGATGCTGCAAATATGCTGCGCGTCCCTTAGAATTCCGCAATAATTTCCTAAAACTCGTATAACATAAAGCCACCATATTGGAAGCGTAACCTTGTCTTATAAACATAAAGTTCAATATTGATTGTATCGCAAGCGGTAGTAGGCACAAAAGGAAAATACTCAGTTTAGATCGTTTGTAGGGGAGACCGTGACCGTTCGGATCACCCCGCGGCGGCGCGTGTAATATACGAGACCCGGTGCTCCTTTCGTGTACCTATTGTTTTTCATAACAAAACGGTTTGGAGACGTAGAAATATAAATTAGGATTTATTTATACGAACGCGAATTTTATACCTTGTACTTTTGGCACTTGAAAAAAGTGTAAACAAACCGGAGCCGTCAAATTTGACAGATCCAGGGATAGTGAACCTTTTAAGGCCAGAAACCTTTTCCTGTAAAATTTAGCTTAAAACCAATATTTCGTAAAAAGTCATAATTTTTCGTTGGTAAACTTCGGGAGATAAGGATTCTAACGATACCCCACTTGACCTAGTAACTTGACATTTACAGTTGGCCCCCCTTCCATTTTGGCCATTTTCTATAATTAATATTAATATATTTTTTTAAATAATAGTTTCAGCTTGTAGAGGTTTAAAATGTTCATAACTGTTCCAAATTTCAAATCGATAGCGTAAGTAGTTCTCGAGATATTTAGAAATGTGACAGACATACAGACAGACAGACAGAGCGTCGCCATAAGGGTTCCTTTTGTACCTTTTTGGTACGGAACCCTAAAAAACATAAATATAACAATCATCAACACAAATATCGAACTCGGAACAGATGATGATGATGATGATGATTGATAACAAGCAATGGCAAATGTTAGACATATAAAATTAAAAATCGCGTAAGTTGTACTACCTTTATATTTTAGTAGAGTTAGTGCGTTTTCACATTATCCGATCCGATATCGGATGTAGGACCGATATCCCATACATTACAGGCGCCATCTTGGATTTTTCCATCGAAATCCTTCCGACATCCGATATCGGATCGGATAATGTGAAACCGGAGTTACACCCAGATTAAAATGCAACCATAAGTTTTAAACCTCTGCAAAATTAGGTACTTTTTGGTTGATGATTCCCTGAAGAAAATAATAATATTCATTAAATGTAATGACGATATTTTTATATTCGTGAAGGTGTATACGTTTCGTCAAATTAAACGAAATTACATGTTAGTGGAATGAAATGGAAAATAGTAGTGAGCTCAATTATTTTTAAATAGAGAAAAAAATTCAGGAACCAAACGTTACCTAATAAACAACCCTCAAATTTGACAGCTCAGGTTTGTTTACACTTTTTTCAAGTGCCAAAAGTACAAGGTATAGTCACTGATACTTTACAAGTTTTTATGTAGCTCGCAAGGTCCATATTGTGTTTTAGGGCAGATACAGCAACTGCAGTTTGTAACTGCATGCCGTTACAAATTGAAGTACCTACGAAAACGAAATCTAAGTACGAGACAGCCAATAAAAATGTAGTCCTCATTTTTAAACAACTTATTTACACCCAGACGGAGCCGGACCGAACATTAGTAGGTATCAGTTGTTAACGCATATACATAGACTCATTAAAAGTAATATTTTATTATTTCTGACTTAATTTTTTAATTTTGGAAAAAACTCCGGATTACTGTAAATATTTTGACACCTTCGTAATGTAATGCTAAGCCTGATCGTAATGTACCGTTAATCAGTTGCGTAGTTATGGACCAATGCATGAGCATGACTGTCCTGATCACTGTCAATAACAACGTAAATTACGTAAACGTTAATCAGTTGCTCCATGAAAGATGGACGTTAATGAAAAAATCAATTCTTGGTCATAACGTTGCAGCGTAGTAAAATTAAATTATTTGCATTTTTTGAATATTCTGATAAGCATTTATCTTTTTTGTACATTAAACATTTGTTATTTTATTTCATAAACCTATTAAAATAAACTTATTATTTTCGTAAATATATCACTAGTCCTCTCTGACGGCTGACGACCAACTGAATGAAGCGCCAACGTGTAAACGCAGTTGGCCATTGGCGCCAAGATCCTTTGATGTGTGGACAAAAAACCGACACGAATCGGTTGGCCGGCAAGCGCAAGCGCCAACTGCCAACTTACGGCCAAGTAGCCCTCTACACACATGGCCAAGGGGGTTGGTGGAACTGTTGGCCATGTGTGTACAGCGGCCATTAGGTTAGGTAATAAAAAAGGAATACCTGAGAAAATCATCAAATATATTCTGGTCAAAGATATTAATTTATTCGAACGAAATATTCACCAAAGGTTGGTTGCGTCAAACCGTCCGATACTGTATTTAACGTTCGTAATTTTTTTGTATGGGAATTCCCATACTGCAAAACTACATCCATTCCTTTCCACTTCTGTTGGGTGACGTTGTTGTGTCTGTTAAGCGCTCTCCACACTCGCGCGCGTATCGCGGCGCGACGGCGCGAATTCGAGTGTGGAACTTTCTGCGTGTCGAATTCACACTCAAGTTCGCGGCGTCGCGCCTTGATACGCGCGCGTGTGGAGAGCGCTTTAACTGTGGTTGGTGAAACTGGCCCTTAATGTGTAACTACATGGTATTATTACATGTAAAAATTTTTTCGTGAGTGCCTCCATATGAATACATGGGCATACTTAGATACATAACTGTAATACCTACTTGTAGTAAACGAAGTAGTAGTAAAATTAATTTAATTATGCCTAAATATTTTATGAAATATACTTGTTTCTCATAATTATTGTAAAATACATGTTAATATTGTTTTTACAGGGTGTATTTCTATAGTGTGCTTTGCGAAAATGGTCAGACTTTCCCTCGTTTTCAATTGAAAGAATAGGCTAGTTTGCTATACTTAAAATTAATAATTTTATGCAGTGCACGAAATAAAGCGCCACATACTTAGAAGAAAAATATGGACAGTAATTATGTTTAAAGTTTTAAACTACTCTATTGTTTTCTACACTAAAATTATAAATACTCTATTGTTTTCTACACTAAAATTATAAATACTCTATTGTTTTCTACACTAAAATTATAAAAGGGTGTTTGATATTTAATTTGAAAGTATTTGTTTTAGTCTGTATTATTTACAATTTCCTAATTTAGTTCTGGAAAGGTTGCATCTTAAAAAACCTAAAGAAGCAGACATTTGAAACTATCATTTTATGAGCTGTTAATGTTGTCAATGGTATTTATTTATTTATACATATTAGGCAGCGATTGTTAATATACCTTCGTTGATATTTAGGTACGTTATTTGGTGTATTAACGTATATAATTTCATGATACGAGCACTTATGTTATTACTTTATTATTAATGTGTATCTATTCTATTTTGTGCTGTGTCTGCTGTGTGTTTGGTGGCATTCGACTGTGATTACTGCAATGGATCTGAGGCCCAAGTGGCTCGCAAAAACACCGTCATTTAGTTCTTTGAACGTTAGTTTCTCGAATAAATAAATAAATAATCACTCCAATTTTGCTTAGCAAATGATCAAATGATGCGGTTGATATACCTACGGGTGCAATTAAAAAAAAATCCTTCCTATCCCGGATCAAAAAGCTTGTATCGGACCAAATAAACTTTAAGACCAAACCCACAAATCGATAAAACTTTTCCCATTGGTACAAATGTAATTTTGTACGAGAACTTTTATTTTCACATTGCTTTTTCAGTGCCAATCGATCCCAACAACTATAGAGAGAAGCCTATTTGAAAGCAGTATGCACATATAAACTCATGAGTATCTGCATATTGAATGTCTCGCCTATTCTGTATTTCCTTAACTTATAAATAATTACACGGTGTTTTTTTGGTTTCTAACTTTCCATTAACTTCGACACATCGTTAGGTTCGTTATCAGGACCAACCATTTACTTTGGAAACAATTTTAGTTGTCCAAGAACTGTACGACACTTATTGAACCATTAAATTTATTTTTTGAATAAGTCATAACTTCATAAGAGTTAACACACTAGTGTAACTGTAAGAGTTAACACACTAGTTTCTTAGAAAAAATCATTGTAATTGTCCTAAATAACCTTCTCATAAAGTTAACAGAAACCAATAAAGGCAGGTTGTATAATACAGAATTAAGTTAGATCCGCCAAAGGCCTTAAAGCGTTTTTCACTGAAAGCAGTTCCTCTGTTCGATAACTGATCTACAAGAAAATACGACCCTGTGTTTACGTTGGGGAAAGCGGGTCCCTATTCACATAAGATTCCAGCTCTAGTACACTAAATTAAACCTTCTTACAATAAGGGTAGTTCCACATCAGAGTGGCGAGTTAGAAACGACCGGAATTTTCCGTATCGGTGGCACGTGTGGTGCACGGCCTTTATTGACGGCGAACTTGCCCCTCCCTCGAAGGGGGCAAATGAAATTCCACCTGCTCTAAATACGTACCCCTCTTTATTGGTATGCAAAAACCCTGTCTGTCAGCTGAACAGTGTGTATTAAAAAACCTAATAATTTAAGTATTTTTTGCCATTAGGTACATATGACTTACATTTATGTACATATCTACTATACCTACACATTTATTATCGAACTGATTCCAATATTCTAATATCGATTTTGTATCAGTGCATGCAATGATAAAATTTTCCTGTTCGTTTTATTTAGACCAGACCACGTAGCTAACATGCCACCGAGTATACATGAACACTCATGGCCACTGATTATGAGATGTACTTACGTTCGCTGGTCTGTTAGTCATTTTACTTCCGATTCTTGATACGAGACCTGAAATATGGTGCTTTCGTTACAAGACTTGCAATATTACAACTCTTTTGGGGAATGGCAATAACCGTCATACGATTCGTCTGCTAAAATAATATTAGGTATATTCATTAGGAATAATATACATACTAGTCTAAAATAGTTACAGGTCATATTGGATACAAGACATCTCAAACTTCTGGTACCTATTTACAGTTATGTTGCTAACATGACATAGTAATAAAAAACCTTTTCAACATCAAGAAATAAGTTCAATTCGTCAAATCTGCGAACTGCTAGCTCCCACAACTTTTGTCAGTGCCCACAAAAATGTTTGGCTTATTAAAAAACTTAAAATGTTACGGCCCTAGAAGCTCTAATAGAAATTACGATTGTATAACCAACACTATTATAACTGCATTGAGCTGATTCAAGCATATTTCCTCTGCGGACAAAACCCCGAATGGTAACCCGTCAACGTTTGGCATTTTTCGTGATCACCATAGCGTTCGACTTCAAGTGGCCAGGCGGTTACAATGGGGCAAAAAACACACGCGGTGCTATTCATTGCGCTTGAGCAACGAAAACACAATAATAATTCCACGGTATCACATGCCCACTGAGCGTATGGACCATTTGGACGCGGTAATTTTGTAGATACGAGTAAGTACGCAGATCTTTTACCATTTCAAAAATAACTTTTCGCTTTAAGCTAAACGCATTTAACGTCTCCGAAGTCCGATCCACCAGGGGTAAATAAATTAACTGGGAGAAGATATACATATCTTCTTTTGAGAAATATTAATCCAAATAAATGTGAATTTGTGTCTAGCAAAAATATTATTTTTATTTCGTTGTCTCACTCAGAAATTCTACTTCGAAATGATCACCATGAGTGAAAATGCATGAGTTGCAGATTTAATAGGCACCTATAAGAAATAGCTGTGTACAAATATTACAAGGTTTTATCGCTGATTACGTATTTCTTTTAACAGGAAACAATCTACATACGTGTGGGAAATCTCAGCTTAATCAAATATGTAATGAGAATTGGGTTTAATTTAGCTCACAAGATTTGACTCGAAATTAGATTGGCACGAATGTAGAAATATGGTCAGGGGTATTATTTGTTAGGCTACTTTAAAGTGTAGTACCTAACGCTAATGACATAATCGACAAAGAAGTCTTTAAAAAATCGTAGAATCCTACCCATTTAAATAAAGTGTTGACCAAAAAGTGCCGCATCCAAAAATGAGCGTGCTCGTTTGTTTACACGGCGGAAGGCGCAAGTACGGGTTCAATGGGAGAATTGGCCCACTCGAAGCACAAAAGCTCCTCCAACTCCAACTGATAGCTCCTGCTAGGCCCTGGTGCAGATCTCTGCTTTATGTGCGCAACTTGAATGATATGCACAGCTAATTCACAGTTCACAGAAGGTCCGTTAAAAAAGTAGGTGATTATCAATTGTTTGAACATAATTTTTCATCAATCGTGCTTAGAAAATTCGGCACGTGTTTACCTAATAGTAGGTGGGTAGGTAGGTAGATAGTGACACGATTCGTCGAATATATCCGCTTTAGATTGATTGACTGAGCGTCAGTAAAGGACTGCGTTGTGTGACGATTTATCTACATGTTAATCTTATCGCAAAGTTTACACCTGACTCAGCCACAAGTTTATACAAATATGTACCTAGGTAGTGAAAATGCGTAAATAAAAGTTCTCACTTCCTTCCTTCTCTGGTTTTTTAACCGCCACCCTTAAATCTCAAGAAAGGTAGTTCTCAATTTGTCAGTTTTTTTTTAATGTTTGACCGATTTTGAATTTTTTTTTTATTTAATGTATATGCATACAGAATTACAAAATGGTCCCATTTTTATCAGAACCCAGTTCTGATGATGGGATCCTGGAGAAATCCAGGGAACTCCTCAAATCTGAAAGGCTTACATATAGTGATTCTTGTGTTTTTAAAGGAAAAGCATGCATTTACGTCCAGAACAGTGACATTTCTTATAATAGGTCTAGGGGTTCAGAATATGTGTGCTCTGGTTCGTGTCGCATTAAACGTTAGACTTTATACCAAAATCTGCCAGTCATCGTGATTGATAGGATCGTAACTAATGTAAGTTTTTCGTCTCTTTTAAAGCGAGAATCGGTAGTAAGTGAGATATTAACATTTTTCTTCACCAATCAAAATATTTTATGAAGTAAAAACTTATAAGTAAATACTAAGTAACATAGAAGAAAATATTTTAGGTCAATTAGTGTTATAAGTAGTAGGCAAATAGTGATGATGATGATGATTGGAATGATGGAAATAGTGATTGTCCTTTTATATTTAAATAATATGGCTAAAATGCACCTGCTACATGTCACGTCGATTTCATTCATATGACAAATTGTATGACAAATTATCTCTAGGACTCATAAATGGCAAATATACCGTATCCTACTGTTTGTAGCACACGGCTGAATGAATTTAATGAAAATTGGGCATGAGCCGAGGGGGAGGGGCGGGGAATGTTGTAAGGCAAATACTGTTCCTATTTTCTAATAACTATTTCTGCATATATTAGTTACAGGTACCTATATGTATAATGATGTCATATATAATTAAGTTATTTTTTTCATTCCCTTAATTGCCTAGTATCAAACCCGCTTAACTGAAAATATGCAAAATTAAATAAAAAGGCCATTTTGTCTAGCTGTTTTATTTTTCATTGTCAATACGTTATATTGAGGTTTAACTATAGTTAGTGTTGTTAATAAACTAGCCTTGAGGACTTCTTAACCTTAAAGACTTGCAAACCTTGAAGGTTCGAGCTTTGAAGGCTCAAGCGTTAAAGGTTTGAGCTCAAAAACGGTTCAGAACCTTAAAGACTCAAGCTTTTTATGAGCTCTTAAGAGTAAGTCTTTAAGACTCAGGCTTCATAGAGAGCTCAAACCCCCTAACCTCGAAGACCTGGGTCAACCGTCAAGAGCTCAAACAACGAGCGTTATAGGCAAAAAGTATTATTGTGTATTTATTTTTAACCCTTAATTTGACGGTGTCCGGTGTGGTAGTTTTTAGGGATCCGTACACAAAGCGTAATAACGCGACTCTATTACTAAAATTCCGCTGTCCGTCAATCCGGTCACATCACGAGGCTGTATCTCATGTATCTCAGGATACTAAAAAGTACGAAATCCTCAGTGGGCGAATCCGACTCGCACTTGGCCGGTTTTTACTTCTGTCGACCTCAGGCTTAAAAGCTTTTAAGACTTAAATGCTACAAACCTTATAGACTTAAACCTTCAACGCTTAAGAGGCTTTAAAGCTTGAGGCCTGAAGACTCGAGGTTTTTGTGCTCGGTAAGCAGTAACGCGAACTAATTAAGTTGAGGCTTATATAGTCGAGGCTTTAAGGTTCGAGGCTTCAAGACTCGGAAGTCGGGACTCGAGTTTTGTAGTTTACGCCTCAAAGCTTAAATTCACAACACTAACTATAGTACTTTTCTCTCAGTATTTAGAACTGACCTTGTTCATAGCTTTGGTTATGGAGACTTACCTATTTTTATTATGAATCAGAGGGCACACCGCGAAAAACGAAAATTGATATTTCGACTGCCTATCGCACGAGTACGGAAGGCTGACGACGGCAGATAACGAGTTTTGATTGTAATTTTTCGTCGGAAGCTCTCAAGAGTATTGTTGGGGAATATTTGCAAGATACATTTATAATATATAAAAATACGGTATGTTTTTAATTTTTGAAAGTTTCTTGTTAAAGATAGGTCAATAATATCATTATGGGACCAATTAGGTGTACATTATGATTTTTTCCAATAATAAATAATTCGAATAGTTGTGTACAATGAAGCTCGCTGTAACGATAGCCATTCCATCGCAAAAATACAGTAAAGTCAGTGACATCACCGTTATCACTATTCGCTGTCTGGTGCGAAACACATAGGCTTTTTTCAAGCGTATAAATACGATTTGTTGGTGCCGTTTCAGCCAAGCGGCAAATATCATAGCTTTGATCTGTATTGGGTAGGTTGGGTTACGGATGATAAAGGCGGAGTTATTCGTAATGGGTGGCTCGCGATTGGTCGGGTGGCTGAAGGGGGACAGAGAGAGGCGCCGCGGCGTGGGTCGAAGACTGTCAGGCTCGCCATTGTGAGTTCGGCCGGCGCGGCGCGCGTGTCTCGGGTGCAGTGACGTGGACTGTATGGACAAAATGTTGGAATTTTACACAAATATGAACGCGGGATTGATGCAGGACGGGATGCAGCCGCCGCTCTCGTGCTCAGGCAGGACAGGTCAGTACCGACATCTCATTTCTTCTCAATCTCAGCTTAGCTGCAACCTACTAAGTAATAACAATTTATGTGCGATAATTGTATGTCTTTTCATAACTTTGTACAATTTTATTTTGATGTGACTATGTTGTCTGTTGTATTTGATTGCTGGTAAAAAAATATAAACGAAATTTTGTTGCACTTGTATGGAGATTCCTAGGTAATTATTCCTATCCAAGTATTGCACATCCAAAACCTATATACTTAATACAAATAAGTATGACTGTGTAGCACAAAACTATTTCAATTTTAATCAATGTGACATAAGGGTGTCTTATATTGGGCATTAGCGTTTCGAGTACTGGTACGTTTACCTTACTTAAGTAAACAATCCATACTAATATTCTAAAAGTGTGGGTGTCTGTTTGTTTGTCCGTCTTTCACGGCCAAACGGAGCGACGAATTGACGTGATTTTTTAAATGGAGACAATTGAAGGGATGGAGAGTGACATAGGCTACTTTTTGTCTCTTTTTAACGCGAGCGAAGCCGCGAGCAAAAGCTAGTATGTTATGAATCAAATATGTCATAAGTACGAGTAAGTAGTACCTAGCTGTATTCTACTTATAGTCTTTTCATCCGTAATATTTTTGTTTTTATTTACTACGATATAGCCCTTTTGTCAAAATTGGTAGTTTCAAGTCGATTACTTATTAACTTCAGTAACCTTACCACGAGTCGCTGACAGTATCAACACTGACTTAAACTCTTTATATTTGTAGCTAGTATTGGCATATTATAGCGAGAGGTATGAAGTTACAAATTGCATAAACACAAGCCTTCTTGAGCTTACCGTGGGGCTCAGTCAATCTGTGTAATAATGTCCTATAATATTAATTTATTTATTTATAATTCTCGATTGAAGGCATCTTCTATGCGCAAAGCTCGTAGTTTGCGCGTAGAGCCTCTACGCGTGCCGTCGCTTGGACGGCGCGTAGCATATCGTAGCTTTGCACGACTATTTACGTAACTACTTAGTTAGTTTTCTTTCCAATGTTATCTCATTGAGAATTCTTACATCATTTCTCTTCTATTTACTTACCTTAAATATGCGCTCCAATTGGAAGTTTTCAAATACACCAAAACTGCGTTAAATACTGCGTGTGTCACTGCGTTAACAAAAATTAACTCGTTGTCAGTTTTGTGACAACAATTAAGCATAAAATCTGTGTGAAAATTTACTTTTTAACCGACTTCAAAAAAGGAGGAGGTTCACAATTCGACAGAATTTTTTTTTTTATGTTCTGGATGTAGATTATTGCTTAAAGTTTATGTAATTAACACTAAAACAATTTTTTAATTGAAATTTCATGCTTTTAACTATCGTCACAAACCTGACAGCGAGTTATTTTTTGTAAGCGACTTACACTAGTTTTGGGTCCCAAATTCCGAAAATGCCCGAGTAATTTTATTTTATTTACTATTTTTACATGACTTGGAATTAATTTGTCAGTAATGTAGGGAACGTTAGGCCTAGATTATTTATATATCTTTCTGTAAAACTTATTTGTAAATGGCTGTCTGTTTTCTAAATAAACTAAAAAAAATATTAATTAGCTCTAGATACAATATGGATCGGATATTGCATATTATAAGTAGATATTGCATTTCTGAGTTTACAACAGGGAAAAAATGTTATGCCATAAAAGCATTTTGTACAGGAAATACGGAGTAGTTAATTTTTTTGATGTTATGTTATTAACTCTGAAAGTAACTGAAATGCAGAAAAGTTTATTCATTTTACCAAAGACGTATATAACTCCGTATGGACAGATAAAGTCTAAGAAAAAAACGTACCTCAGTACCATACAGAAAAGGGTACGGTGGCCTAGATGGCATTACACCTTTGGGGTACGCTCAGCTAGATGGAGCTAGTATTAATATTTGACATTTTAACACATATTAAGCTAATATGGGCAAAATTGACAAAACTGAGGTTCAAAAGTTTTAAGCCTCTGTCAAGAGATGGCAGTCCATGCACTGTGATTATACATTTTACTTCGACAGTAACTCTCTATAATACTCGATTCTCTTTGATTTTACTCTTGCAATGTGATCAAGAATACACATACTTATACACATGTCATACATACAACACGCCTCTATTATATTTATGGGAATAAAGAGGTAGGCAGAGCACATTAAACTAGTGAAGTTGCAAGTTGTGATCAGGAATACTTAGCTGAGAAACTGTTTTAGACTAGGTACTAGGAAAAGTGTTTGATAAATTAAATAATATCTCTTTTTTTCAGAAATAAATTTCCATATTCTATTTGTATCTTATTGCTATTCTTAACCTATGTCAGTGACAATATTATATTTTATACATGATGTTTAATTTTATCATTGTTACAATGTTTTAATTTATTTACGACATTATAAATGGGGTGATTTAAATTAGTTAACTTATTATTATTGACAATACTCTTAGGGCCACTTGCACCAACGACAATGGACATGGAATTTGACAAATGACAGCCCACTACCCCTGAGTCAAGTGGTTGGTGCAAGTGGGCCTTAGTTTTCCACAGTCATGACAACTTAACAAGTGTCAAATATTATGTCAACAAACGAACTTACCGTTAAAAAATCGTAACTCACTGAAGTTATTTTTGGTTCCTTCATAATCAAAACCATAACAGTTGCTGTCATAACAGTTAAGGAGGTGTCAATGTTATTGATTAAAATGTTAATATACCCATATTTAATATTGCCTGTGTGGTGACGGGTTAAGAATTTCACCACCCCCTTTCTTCCCGTGGGTGTCGTAGAAGGCGACTATGGGATATGGGTTAAATTATGGGTTAAATTGTGGCGTAGGCGAGAGGCTGGCAACCTGTCACTGCAATGTCACAGTTTCGTTTTCTTTCAACCCCTTATTTGCCAAGAGTGGCACTGAAGCTTTAGTAGTTTCATGTGTTCTGCCTACCCCTTTATGGGATACAGGCGTGATTGTATGTATGTATGTATGTATTTTTCAATTATCGAAAAGCATAACAACATTAACAACAAGTGATTATTTTAAATATGATTTCGAACTAATGAATCATTCTGTATATCTCGGGCGCGTAATTTTATTGTTTTCTGGCTCATGATGACGGACAATGACTCTGCGCGAGCCGTACCGCAAAGTTATAAGCGTGCAATAGAGATAGGAACAGACGGTTCAATGTACGACATTCATCGTGGTAACCTTATCATACCGAATTTTTTATTTTAACGCGAGCGAAGCCGCGGGCAAAAGCTAGTTTATAATAAATGGATTATTAATACAAGTATTATAATTGAAAAAAAAAAACCCGGCCAAGTGCGAGTACCACTTTCAATAGGTAGTTAAAATAATATTACTTTACATTTTTATATTAAAGGAAAAAATGGAAAAATTTACGCCTCCGGCGGGACTTGAACCCGCATCATTTGCAATCCGTGCAAGGCTCTTAACCAATTGAGCTACGGAAGCCACGCCGGACATCGCAAATCTTTCCATGCCTTTCCTTATGTACACACGTCTTGGGGTAACGTCTAGCGCCATCTACCGACAGACTATTACATCTTGTAACGGCACTGGAGTCTCAAGTTATATTGAGAATTCACCAGTAACAATGTGCTAACCCATACTAAATTTATTTTTAACAAGCAGAAACGTCTGCTAACGATTCTAAACATTTTTATATTAAAGGAAAAAATGGAAAAATTTACGCCTCCGGCGGGACTTGAACCCGCATCATTTGCAATCCGTGCAAGGCTCTTAACCAATTGAGCTACGGAAGCCAACAATTTAGAAGCGTGTTGTGAATGTAGATCATAAAATACTATTTTCAGGGATTCACAAAATATTTTGTAGGAGGTTTGGAGTTAAAACCTGACTACGGTAACCGATATAAGGTGTGGGAGGAATACATACCTTCGCCTGGTAAAGGGTTAAGGGCCCTGCTGATTATGTATAAAAATGAAAAGAATCAACCTTTATAGCAGAATGGATTTACCCGAGTTAGAAGTCAAGCGACACATTTTTAGTTTACACCCTTTCTTTCTTGCCATTTTCTGTAATTAATATTATTAAATTAGAAAAAATAATTCTTTCAATTTGTAAGTTGTTTCAGTGAGGTTAACAATGTTAATAACTATTCCAAATTTCATATCGATATATGTATAATACATATAAACATAAGTAGTTCTCCAGATACCTATTTAGTAATGTGACAGACAGACAGACAGACAGAGCGGCACCATAAGGGTTCCTTTTGTACCTTTTTGGTACGGAACCCTAAAAAGTATGAGCAGCACTGCCATCACTAATATTGACGTGAAGGCGATTCCTTATCAGATTTATGCATTGATTTTTTCAAATGTTTTTATGTTTTTACAGCCGTAAGTATTATAACCTATTATCAATACTTTAGACTTCTAGTTACCGATTAAGTATTAGCAGGCCTACGTCATTCACTCGCGGTCGCGCGTTAAGCTAGGAACATACTACGCGGACGTCCGTCGTAAAACGACCGCGACCGCGACCTATCAGTGTGCACGGAACAAAACATCCAGAGAGCCAGATTTCGATCGGACGTCCGTGCGCTCAAGGCCACGTCCGCGTCCGTCGACCGATAGTTTGCACGGTTATGTGTATTTCCATTGTCCAGATTCCCGTCCGCGGTCGATTTACGACGGACGTCCGCGTAGTGTGTTCCTTGCTTTAAGCTAGCCGTTCATTCGAATGAACAAGTGACCGAGGGGCACCACGCAGGCGGGGTATGTATTGGCATGGCACGTACCTACCATTCCTCTGTTTTACGTAGTAACTTATTAGTATTAGTTAAAATATCTGGGCAACCGAGCTTCGCTCGGTTCTGTTTCGTATCCTTGACATGTGTCGCCATCTAGTTCAAAAATGAATAGTACCTACATCGAGCGAAAGAATTCTCAGCCTTAACAACACAACTACTCCACACGAGATGGCGCGCATTTCGCCACAAAAACTCAAATAGTGTATTTTCTATTCGTTTTAGCCTTGACCTGTGTCGCCATCTAGTGTTTGCAATAAATAGTACTTACATCGACCGAAAGAATTCTGTCTTAACAGTACAAGTACTGCACACGAGATGGCGCGCGAAGAAAAACGCATGAAAACTCGAAAATTCGCGTTTTCCGGGACCTAAGGATAAGTTAGACCGATTTTTCACCCCAAAAACCCCCATAACAAATTTCTGCGAAATCGTTAGAGCGGTTTCCGAGATCGTCAGTGTAAAAATATATATATAAATAAATAAATAAATAAATAAATATACAAGAATTGCTCGTTTAAAAGTATAAGATAAATAAATAAATAAATAAATATACAAGAATTGCTCGTTTAAAAGTATAAGATAAAGCGTAGGTATTTGTAGTTTTGCGGGCAAGTGAAGGATCTGTTACGTTAGTAACTTATTATATATCTGTGGTATTAGTTTGCACACAAACTATGTAATTAACATTTCTTGTCTGCTTTGTTAATTACGTCGATTCTAGGAAATAGGCTGTTTAATTTCATTTAGCATGAAATTTTGCTACCTTTCATTAAGCGATATTGAATCCCGATCAAAAACGGACATAAATAAGAGGGTCAGTCAAAAAGTTGATAGAAATACCTGTAGCCAATAACTAAAGTAAATATGTATATTTTATTTTATATTTCTTGCATACATTTTGTGTTGTGCAAATTTTATCAAATATGACAAAATATTGTTTAATAAACAAAAATCCTCGACAATACTCGTTAAATTTATTTCTGATTTTCTGCACGCTTATATCGGTATGTGCTTCGTTATAATGAATCTTATGATTATAAAAAAAATATAAATTATAAAATGGCTTCTCTCGACTGAACGTTTGAAGGTCGTGATGGTATCTATATAACACGCCTTACACTCTAGAACCCACTTCATGTGGATACCTAATACTCTAGGTTGGTATGAGGTACTTATGTTACATATGTCTAGTAATCTTCTACGAGTCTTCGTAACTGTGAGACTTGTGAGAGTATAAAAAGTTCGGACTGTTCGGAGGAATAAAATTTTAATAAAGAAATAGATTCATTTTTTAATTATTTCTACTGCTTATCATATTTATCAAAAATTAAATCAATTCTTAAAAATCTTACATAGCTATAAAAAAATTGATACTTTCGGAAATGGCCTTGAAACACTAATTGAGCTAAAGAAAATATGCAAAAAAAATTGCCGTCGGGCCGAACTAGCTAATATGCAGGCACGAACTCTACATTATCCCAAAGTTCATTCTTGTTAATATTAGGAAGGTCTGGCGGCTAAAGGCTCTTGACTGAGTCTATCTCAACCACAGTTACTAATAATTACATGAAATCTATAAACCATGCGTTATATGGTTGTACTAAATTTAGGAACGCGGATAATTAAATAGTACCCACTTAAACATATTCCGTTTCAGATAAAGTTAATTTCAATTAAATTCAAAATATTATTTATTAAAATAGGCCTTGCTTATCGTAAGCACTTTTAAACCGTCTACAATGTACAATTACGAGTATCATCTTATTCTAAATATCAGAGCTATCCATTGGTGCAATGAGCAATATTGTTAACTACATTGAATCAATGAACTACTGTAAATCTTAATGATAATCATTTCACAATAAGATCGTCAAACTGTATAATTAAATAAGATTGAAGGAGAACTGATTATTTATATTTTTATAATAAAGCACAATTTAAAATATGTATAAAGTCCAAGTTTTCCGATAGAAGTCATGCGCGGATCTAGGGGGGGGGGTCATGGGGGTCATGACCCCCTACCCCCCTGGAGCCTAGGTTGGCCATACAAATAAACCATGTGACCCCCCCCCCCCCCCCCCCCCCCCCTCTGGGCACGAAGGTGGCTCCGCGCTTGATAGAACTTTTTTTTATTAATTGAGTACGTACTTATAGTAAATTGTATAGTAGAGTGGAAGGGATTGCCCGAGATACACACAACATTTATAATCCATCATTAGTCATCACAAATGCAACAGACATAATAAAAGATAAACAAATTAATTAAGGTAGGTACTTATTTGAAATTGCATAACTCCCCCGGAAGAAACATTTTTCTTCTTTCTGCCGCTACGCCAGCATGCAATTGCACACTTACTGAGCGAGTGTGATCAAATAGTTATGTATTTTCTTTACAAATGGGTAAAATTGTTGTTTAACCGCACGTGTCAATATGAATACCAAAAAAAAAACGAAGGTTCCCGAGTGGTTCGAGAAGTGGAATCTTGAGCGTTGTGAGGGTTTCAAGGCACGAAGGTTAAACAAACTGCTACCGAGCACCATTTATAGCTAAAACTGACTTCCGTCTTTAGACATCAAGTTAAAATTTGTATGAAATTAGTAATTACTTTGCACTCTTGTGTACAAACTTAAATTTTTCAAAAGAGAGCCTTTACCAGTTGGTGAGGTGAAAATGTTTTTTTCATAATTTTCATAAACATATTTTGTTTTATGAAGGTAAGTATAACCTCAAGACCGGGATACATGGCGTACTAGAAGAGAGGCCTATGCTCTGCAGTGGGCGATAAAGGGCTGACATGATGATGATGATGATGAAGTATGATGAACTTCATGTAAATACCTAAAGCACAGTAAAACCATTTCTGTAGAGCTGTTTTAGTACTTTGCTGTGACCCCTTATCCTATTGTAATAATATAACATAATAAACAATATTGTGTTCACTTTAAGACCAAATTAAATTATTTCATAGGAAATACATATTTTAATTTCGTGAAATTTTTTTTTTTTTTTAGTAGACACACTACTATTAGAGTGAATATGGTGGGAACACTACTAGAGTGAATATGGTGGCGCCATCTCTCTTCGCTAACTCGTAATCACATGGTTTGATTCAGTTAGGAGGTCGAACTAGTTTCGGTTCTACCTCAGAGATGGCACACAGGTCAAGGCTTCGGAATTGTGTCATATTTGAAAATTTCGACCCTTGCCGCCGTGACCGGTTGGCCGAGTGGTTTGAGGCATCCGTGGCTATAACGGAGTACGCTGGTTCGAATCCAGCATCGGACACTTGGAGGCCTTGGTCATTTTTTCTTTGTATATGACATTTATTTCAGTTTACAATATTGTATTGTAACAGAGTTAGGTTGTAATGATCATTGTAGGTACATTTTCATTAAAAGCTAGTGGTGTATTTGCCGATACTGTACTATTAACCATTTTATTTAGTTTTGTTTGTAACTAAAACAAAAATCTGATTGAACTTTACAATGAATAGAGTTTTCGTAAAATGTTTAAAGTCCGAGGTCAACAACGCACGGTGCCATTCATTAATTTCATTACCATCGCTCGTTGCTACGTTGTTTCGAGATCGAAGGTATTTGCTGAACAACTCCACAGAGATTTTGAACCAGAGATTAAAAAAGTTAACCTTTGGTATCTACTCGTATTGTCTGGTTCAGTGATCTAATGATATCTAAAGTATTTATACCTAGATAGTGTTTATTTATGGTTAACATTATCACACGGATATCAAAATGAACGGAAGTAAAATCTATCAGAGTAAACTAATATAAGGAGCTCCCAGATGAAATTGCGAGGAAACTATCCTGTGGATGATAATTATAGAAAGTGGTAACCTCGAAAAGGCAGCATCGCGCCGGCATTTTGTACGAGTTCGGTGCCGCGACCCGGGTGACCGGGACACGCCCCTCCCTCTGGGCGGGCCCCCCTCGCATCCCCACCATTCCAAGGAGGGCTTTGAGGCGCCTCTGCTTTATATTTTGCTTCCAACGCTATGCTATTTCTCCTTTGACTTACGTTTTTCAGAATCTGTCTTAGTTAGAATGTGCAGATCTTTTCTGTATTCATTTTGCTACCTGATTTCATTCTACTTTGTTTCTATGAACAGTGGATAAGGAATATTTAATTAATGTTGTCATTTTAATAACTGAGTACCTATTCAATAATATCTGACTGCACTCAAGACTAGATTATACCATTTTAAGAGTTCTAAAGACTCCGTTTTTCCTTACTTGTACATTATACAATACACTTTATACAGTTAGGTGCAAAAGTGTCCCAATGTACCTATCTCAATCAAATGTAAATAATTAGATGCTACTTAAAATATTTCTGAAATACTTATAGTAGTGTTGTTCATAATTTAATTATATTCCAAATATATGTAATAAGTGTAATTGAAATCAAACTTATTAAATCATTTTGGTTTGGTTTTGATTTTAATGACATCTTATTGGTACCTACCTAACATCAAGAATTTTTATTTATATCGGTGGCTAATTGCAATACTATGTTTAGGCCAATTGTATACTAAAATGTTAATCGTAGTCACATAAACCACTAGCTGGGCGGGATAGGTTCATTAGATTTCCTCAGATGTCACAAGTAGGAAAATGATAAGGTTTTACGAGGGATACCCCCATTTGCCAGAATTTTATTTGCCACCATATTCAACAATCATAATATTGTTTCTCATAACATCTTATGCCATAATCATTGTTAACTATATTAATCAAGTGCCAGAAACTTTGTTTCCCATAAAGTCAGTTAACATAATGTCATTTGTCAGAATCATCGAAATCAGTAATTACCACATTCCATACCATCATTTGTCATCCAAATTAGCGACCAGAAAATTTGCCTAAGGCCAGGAACAAAGATTTTAGTAGGTAGATATTAATACTAGTTAATATTTCGTAATATTTTTAAGAAAATCGACCATGTACTCACTTCATTATCCTCATGTTATTTGTTACAACTTTTAGTAATATGTATATAAATATAATTAACCATTAACACATTTTTAGAGTTATTTTTAGTTTTATTTGTTTTTCTGCCGACCACAAATTCAACGTTAATACCGTAACTGTAACTTATTTTAAAGTTAAATTTACTTTTCACTCGTACTTTATATGTATAGTTTCATAACAATATAAAAACATAATTATAATTTCCACTGCTTCGCAAAATCGATTTAAATCGAATAAGGAAATCGCAGCATACATGACGATATAGTTCCGTGGTGCACCACTATTCTTAAGTTCGACGTGAGTTCGACGGACAAAATAACAAATCTACCTTCACTTTGTCTCGACAGTTTGAATAGCCTATTTTTATATCGCTTGTTTTAAACGCACGCCAAGTCGGACTCGTCAAATTAAAGCCGCAATGGAAAACTAGTTTGACGGCCGTACGTCAGCTAATGTTTTGATGATAAAAATAGGAAAATCGTGTTTTTTATTTAATAAAAATATTTTAGGACAAATGGTACTTACCGATGATAGGAAACACTTTGTTTAACACTCTTGCTTTTATTGGTGGTGTTTGAACAGTTAATTATCGAATACCGACCCATTTTGTATTTTTCACTGTATGTCACTCGCGGGCAGCGGTCGGGAGCAGACTGACTTGCGCGGCGAACAATGTTGCTCGCTATTTAACTTTTCCGCACGCGAAGTAGATACACTTTTTCCTTCTATCTTGATTTAGTTCTGTGACCAGAAAAGTCAATTTCCATAATGTGATTTGGCAGAATCATCAATATGAATCATAAATGCGTAATTATTACAGAGACGACACTACTAGAAGCACTAGAGAATAAATCAGAATGTAGGTTAGGTTAGGTTAGAACTGTGACCCCTGGAAAATGAAACTGCTATCAGAAAGTAGGTTAGGTTAGGTTAGAACTGTGACCCCTGGAAAATGAAACTGCTATCAGAAAGTAGGTTAGGTTAGGTTAGAACTGTGACCCCCTGGAAAATGAAACTGCTTGAAAAGTAGGTTAGGTTAGAACTGTGACCCCCTGGAAAATGAAACTGCTATCAGAAAGTAGGTTAGGTTAGGTTAGAACTGTGACCCCTTGGAAAATGAAACTGCTTGAAAAGTAGGTTAGGTTAGGTTAGAACTGTGACCCCCTGGAAAATGAAACTGCTATCAGAAAGTAGGTTAGGTAATAATATGGGCAACAATTAATATGGCAATAATTGCTTATGGCGTTTGAATATTATATTAAACCATATTATTGCACTTATGGCTAACAAATATTATGGCATTGTATGATTGTGGAAGGTAATGTTCGGATAAACAACCAGTATGTCATACAATTTTTATGGTAAACAAATCATTCGGGCAAATGAAATTCAGGCAAGTTAGATTCGGGCATCTGAATATTATGTTAAATGACTGTCGGGCAAACAATAGACAACCGTTTTACGATATGCCTATAATTTTTAAGGTAACAGTAGGTATGTAACTGAATGAAACAAGTATTACTAGATCATCCCCGAAATCTTGAAAATTTAAAAACATTTTTTACTAGGTACCTACACCAATTGTTCGAAAACGGTTGAGACATTTGAGCATTTGACTCATACAACTTTTAACTTGATGTCCTTGTAAAATATTGATGATGTTGATGAATGATGATAGAAGTGACCTTTAAATTATGATTTTCAATCATAAATGTAGGTACCTATAATAAACTACTAAATGGATTCCATTTAGTTTGATGTTCTACAGTTAGTATTTTCTTCGTGATGAGGAAGTGAAAAAATTGTGTTTCACGCGGCGGCAAGATTTGTTTAACCTTAGTTGCCTTGAAACACTGGCATCGCTAAAAATTCTACTTTTAGACTCACTCGCTACGCTCTTGGTTCTATGTATATTAGAATCTTTCGCTTGCTCTGGTAGGTATATATTGGCACATGCGGTTAAACAACAACTTTGCCCCCTTGTAAAACAAATTATAACCAAATTTCCGTGATTTAGAATGTGAGTGATCTATAAATTAACAGGTTTGAATAAATCCTTCTCTTACTGTCTATCTACATACTGTAAATAGACAAAAACATGGCTTTAGTTTTTAATAAAAAATATTTGTTTCAAATTATCAACAGATGGGTAATAAAATCGGTAGTACCTATTGAAAACAGTAGGTCACGAGTAAGACCGTTTTCACATTATCCGATCCGATATCGGATGTCGGAAGGATTTCAATAGAAACAATCCAAGATGGCGCCTGTAATGTATGGGATATCGGTCCGACATCCGATATCGGATCGGATAATGTGAAAACGCACTAAGATTTTAAATTTGGAACAGCTGTCAAATTCAACTGAGTGTGCTATTCTAGTATCTATAGACAGTAAAACAGATATCGATACCAAATCCCAATTCAGTATTTTTTTTACTATAAATTGCACGACGTTTTGATCTCGAGTGACACAAAAATAGGGACTTTGTTTGTTTGCCAGATATTCGAAACGCCGCCATTGTCATTTTCCTATAGTTTCTGAACCCTGAACTTGGAGCTCTTATGATATTTGGGTAGTTAAAGTAGTGTAACATGCAACTATACATAATTAGGCATTACAACACTCGTGTGTTGCTGTTATGAAACTCGCCGTAGGCTCGTTTCCTAAACCCACAATTGTGTTTTAATGCCTTTCATTATGCGCAGTCGCATAAAGTACCTACTAATAATGAAAACATTATGAAATGATGTTCAACAATATGAGTTCTCAAAATGACCGACATTATTATTGAATCGAATATTAACTGTTGTGTCAAATGAGATAAATTTTATATTAATAAGTAAAGGCCGGCAAAAAAAGGTATCTTACCCCATCACAAAGAAAAATATTAGGTAGTTCGTTTTGGATGTGCAATTACATGCGAGTATGATTTATTTCATAAATGATCGTTATGTTACATTTTACATATTTAGATCCTACACATAATGCTGCTTTGGCGAATTATAGCAATTTTTTTTTGTGTAAACTTAATGAATGCTTGTTATGTATAATATTGGTGCTTACAAATTTACATCACGTGTTATAGTAAACTTTACCTCTAGCATTTTCCACCTTCAAGAAGCTATTAACTTAGGCTTTCTTTCCTCAGAACTCAGCGCAAGTATCAAACGAGAGAAAATAGTGGAAATCTGCGAGGGATGCGGTCAGAAGATACAAGACAGATACCTAATGCGGGTCGGCGAACTGTCGTGGCACGAGCACTGCCTTAGCTGCTGCGTGTGCGGCTGCCCGCTCGCGCACACCTGCTTCACGCGCAACGCCAAGCTCTACTGTAAACCCGACTACGACAGGTACAAAAACATCTATTTTAAATTTCACGATTATTACTCATAATTATTTTTAATTCGGGACTTAATCGCGTATGACTACATATTAAACTGACCTCCAATGTTTCAGGGACGGCGTTGTCCCCGTAGTCTCGGAGAAGACTGGCTTGAAATGACATCAACATCCTTCTGACAGCTGCGCGAGTTTTTCGAACTACCCGCACTTGTAGTCATACGCGATTAAGTCCCGATTTACAAATAATTATATGTATTAAATGTTATTACCATCATTAATATAGATGCACCTAAGTTCTTTATCATTAAGTATCTTAGGCATTATTGCGAAGTGCACGCGAATTGCAATGCTATGCGAACCATATGCGACTGTTTCTTGCAAATTTATATATTTTTTTGTCACCATTAGGTAATAATATGTATTTCTAACGGATTTTCATTAGTGTTATTTCATATTTGTCCTTTAGGTTGTTTGGAGTTAAATGCACGAGATGCGGTGATCGCCTCCTTCCCCAAGAAATGGTCATGCGAGCTCAACAGTATGTTTTCCACATTCAGTGCTTCGTGTGTGTCATGTGCTGCCAACCCCTTCAAAAAGGCGAACAATATGTGATAAGGGCTGGCCAGATATTCTGTCGACAAGACTTTGAAAAAGAAATGTATTTGATGCAGCACGCAGAAGATGACATGATTATAGACGACTCGGAGCGTCCGCGAGACGGACGCCGAGGACCGAAGCGCCCTCGCACTATTCTAACATCAGCCCAAAGAAGGCAGTTCAAAGCTTCATTCGAAGTCAGTCCCAAACCGTGCCGGAAAGTCAGAGAAGCACTCGCAAAAGACACTGGCTTGAGCGTGCGAGTAGTACAAGTATGGTTTCAAAACCAGAGAGCTAAAATGAAAAAAATCCAAAGAAAAGCTAAACAAGAGGGAGATAAAAATAACGACAAAGATAAAGATAAGGACGAGAAAAGTATCAAGCAGGAATCTCCGTCGAGCGAGCATGGCAACTACTTAGGGCTTGACGGATCGTATTCAGCGTCTAGTCAACCCCTTAATCCGAATCTACCGTACTCTCCCGATGGTAAGTCAAGAAAAAAGACCCGCGGGTCGACGGTCAACCAAATCAGTACTTATATTTCTGTGGAAGTCACGTTAAATTTAAAACACAATCCCAATAATAAAATACAGCAAAAAATTGATTTCAGCGGCCCGTTTCTCAAAAGGTACAAGCCTTGTATTAAAAGTGTGTTTCCATGGAAACCCATACGATTTGACAGTTCGCGCGTATCACAAGGCTTGTACCTTTCGAGAAACGGGCCCCAGGTATACGTTACAAGCCGTCCCTTCTATAGATACTTCTAGTACTTAAATCATTGTGTCAATAAAGGTTAGATTTGAAAAATCTACTGGGCGACGGGTATTGTTACTAATAGTTACCTACTGTACCCAGAATTCGCAAGTTAATTTAACAGCAAACGAAGGCCCCATAACACCCTAACTTTGAACCAATTTCATTTGTTCCAATGACCTATAGAATTCTTTTGTGTGTTGCAGACTATCCAGCACATTCCGGAGACAGCTTTTGCAGTTCAGACATTTCCCTAGACGGTAGCAATTTCGATCAACTCGATGAAGGTGCATCAGACACCATGAGTTTACAGAATTTAGAAGTACAACATCACTCTCACCAGCACGGCGGGCACACCGCTCACGAGCCCCTGAACTTAGGCACAGGCGCGGTGGTGAATCCTATAGACAAGTTATACCTTATGCAGAATTCGTACTTTAGTACTGATCACTGATTCGGGAGAGGAGGCGCGGCCCGACGGCACCGCCGGCGGCTCCGAGGACCGTCCGCGTCGGCCACGGCGCCCAACACGCAACCCCAAAGTATCATCAATGCAACATCCCATTCTCTATGGAATTCGCTCATGGACTTGAATAACTATTACTCGGATAAATATTTTACTGCATAGGTTAGCATCATGCCTATTTTGAAACTAATCTAATAAATCTCTCCGAGCCAAAGTTATCAAACAAGAAAATGCTGATCAGTAAATGCGGTGCACTTGTAACATCTGTATATTTGTATAAAATGTTCGTACTTACCAGATGTAAAAAAAGATACTAACATTACACATATATGCCTACTTACTTTCCAAAAATTTCGTGAGTATTGTAGATAATAAGTTTTCAGTGCCGAATTAGTTACCAACTCATTCAGTGTTAAAATATATGTTTACATCATATGATTATTTCTAAGAAAAAACCTTATTAGTAATAGGTATAGGCGCCAAAATGTATTAATAAAAATTTAAAACATAGAACGAGTAAAAGTGTATATATTGTACATAGGTATTAAACCAGGAGTAGATATTAGTAAGATATATATGTAATGTATGTCGCAGTCTATCTACGGTAATTGTATTAATTATTATGCCTACTACATTGTATGCAATAGGCATCTACGAAGGTATATCAGTAAAACAGGTACCTGCCGTGCATAAAAAAGTGTGTAAAACAGGTACTTGTTTTAATGCTGATTACTAAAGAGAAATTCGAGATGCCTATAACTACAGGCCATATTACATAACATATATAATTGTATCAATTGTATATACTTAATTGTGTAATACCTACTAATTCGATTTTATGAGATTTATTTTATGGTTTAACATTATACCTACCTAATTAAAATGAAAATGCTATGGATGCTAGATGTTAGGAAAATCGTAGTCACCAAAAATTAATCAGAATGTAGTGTAAGTAGATACCAAAGTAATATACTCTATTTAGATACATCTACTAATACCAGGGTGCGTAGCCAATGTGCTAATAGCTCACACTAAGTAGCGAACGAGACGCCACTGTCAATATCTTCCAACCTGAAAGAATTACAGAGACAGAAAGCGTTTTGCTCTCGTAGTGCAACCAATCGTCACCTTGGCTAGGCCGGCATATAATTTCGCATGATTTTTGGGCTGACATTTTCATGAGCTTTTCACGTGTCACCGTTTAGTAGTTTAAAGGTTTAATAAATTAAATACATAGCATGCGTCCAATAGACTAAATAGGAAATATATAAATAATGCTACGTGCGTCGGCTTGATGCAGTTGTTTTACCTCAAGAACATTACATACCTACTAATTGGTTTAATATCGAAAAACTTAAGGACCTTATAAGTTGATTTCCTCAATGACAAAAAGCCTTAATGAAAACAGAACGTTTCTTTACATTTAGAATTTATAGGGCTAGCATAGCACGTCAATTAAATGGCGTTTTTTTCTAATTCTATTAATGACATAAGGACGAGTAGTCTATGTCATATTCGACATATTCTCTCAACAATCATGTGCTAGCCCTGCTCATAGCAACAAATGTAACGTGCACAGAACTGACGGGACATATGAAAGTCATTTTTTCCTCAGGTTGAAACGGAGACCTCTGCTTCAGTCAAAAATTTCATGAACTTTGTTTGCTCACGTGCCTATATAATAAAAATCAATTTCGTTCTTCTACCTGTCTAAAACTAAATAAGTTTCACTCATGGGGAGATACGATAAAAGTTTTTTTTTTTAAATTAATATGAATGCTTTCAAACTATAACTAATTGTTTACAAGCCAATTATTAGGTATGTTAATTGTTAATTCAGAACAATCAGCTGGTTGATTGTCTAGGAATGTCATCTTTGAGTAGGTATACTATATTAATAATATTTATTTATTGTTTAAGAGTTAAGACCGAAGAAATATTCTAGTCAACAGGTTGGTTTTCAATCTCTTTGTATAATAGATTTGCCACAGTACGATAACTTCTAGTTTGCTAACCAGAACTTCTCGATTAAACGGGTACCTAAATTAAAATCACCAGCACCACTATTAAGGCTCATTTAAACGGCGGCGTGCGAACTTCCGTGCGATTGCAGTAAGGGTGTGCGCCCACGGGCAACAAAGTTGCTCGGCGACTTACGTATTTGTATGAAAAGTTGCGTCGCTTCGTGTGCGCACTTTCATACTAGCCCATAGACCGATGATGTGAGCGACAAAAAAGTCGCCGCCAAAAGTTGCCCGTGTACGCGCTCTCTAACATTGCAAACCGTTGAGGTAAATTTCAGAACACCAATCAAATACCACAATGTAATAATACTGGTAACCGAGTTCTGACACCGTGTAAATAGGCCTTTAATAATTATTTTATTCGATCCCTGCTGACAAATAACGACGAGGTTCTGAATATCAAAATAGATGTACTAGGTATCTGATCTAAACATATTGTAACTGAGATCTAATTTATATACATAGAGACTTGTACAATAATTTTACTTGTACCTTTATTAGACACATGCGGTAATTTTATAAATGGATGTAAATTAAAATATAAATATACGCCATTGTTTTATTGTACTGTTGAAGTTATGGAGCACGAGTGGTCCGGCTACGACTTACAACAACCATAAATAAATGTAGGTAGCTATAGTAGGTCTACACCAGGGGTCGGCTTTAAGTCCGTATTTGTTCCTCCTGGTTATGGATGCTGACATCGGACATACAGGAGGAAGCACCCTGGTGTATGGTGTTTGCCGATGACATTGTTCTCGTTGGGAAAATGAACTTGAGGTCCAAAACAGGCTGGGAAAATGGCAAGAAAGGCTGGAAAGTGTGAGACTGAAAATCAGCAGAACCAAAACTGAACAGATGTTCTGCGATTTCGGTGGTCTATCTAGTTTTTCCCCTATTGCCTTAGATGGTGCATACCTACCAGTCTGCTCCGACTTCCGGTACCTTGGGTCACTATTCCAAAATGACGGAAGCATCGACCGTGACGTGAAAAATACGGGATGGATGAAATGGCGACAGGTCTCAGGGACAACATGCGATCGACGGATGCCCCTTAAACTTAAGGGGAAAATCTACAAGACGATTGTGAGGCCTGTTGTATTGTATGGATCTGAATGCTGGGGCGACAAAGGTGGAGGATGAAAGGAGAGTGCACGTAGAGGAAATGAGAATGTTCAGATGGATGTGTGGAGTGACCAGAATGGATCGGATCAGGAATGAGTATATTATGGGAAGTTTGAAAGTTGTGCAACGGAAAAGATGAGGAGTGGCAGGTTGGCGTGGTACGGTCATGTAATGAGGAGGGATGAGTGTAATATAGGCAAAAGAATGTTGGAGATGAATGTTGATGGATGGAGAGGGAAGGGTAAACCCAAACAACGATGGATGGATTGTGTGAAAGAGGATATGAGAAAGAAAGATGTGTGTTGAGATGACGAAAGATAGCCAGAACGGAAGAGGAAGACATGTTGTACCGACCCTACATAACGTGGGATAAGGGTAGGAGAAGAAGAAGAAGAGCTAAGTATAATAATCACAATCATGATGTCGCTTTTGAACCTTGGTGAAAAGTTGATGAGTACCTAAGTACTTAAATATAATTTATATGGTCAAACGGTCTTGAAGAGAAAGGCCGCTACTTAATTCCAGTACAGGGTACGTAGCCGAATGGCACAAACGCTCACGAAACGAAACGCTCGTAGATATCTATCTCTATCGCTCTTGCGTATTGGCGCGACAGAGCCAGACTACCTTTCGCGGTGTTACGTTTTCGTTTCGCGTCGCAGAAATGCCATTCGGCTACGGCACCTGATACGAAAATTGCTTCTACAAATAAGCAATAGCACGTTTGATGTCACTCACCTATCGATTACAACAGAAATGAAACACCGAATATTGATGCAGCTAAGTGTACGTAAAAATAGCAATATAACTACGGGCTAACTGAACTAAGTAGAAACAGACAAATAAAACGTTCACACTGAGTATCTAAACGAAAAGAGACTTGTGTAATCTAATTCTATTTTATAAATTGTACAGAACTAAAAAGACTTATATAATATATAGGCTCGTAACGCCCACCATACAAAAATTTTCTAAGGGATTTTGATTCTAGGTGTACTTGAAATTGAGTTGAGTTTCATTTGTTCGAAAATTTGTAGAAACAAAAGAAATTCTACTTTATTTGTTTACATGAAAGTAGAAATTCCATTGCAACCAAATGTACATCTGATTGTACATTGGGCGGCAAGAGGATAGGGTGATCTGTTACATCACAGTAATTTCATGAAAAAGCTTTTAGACTAAGAGCCCAGAGCCGCCAGACCTCATTTTCTCAAGGATGAAACTTTACCACATGACATGACACTATATGTATAACAGTGGCTCGTAGCGACATCTAGAACTGTTACGAGGAAAAAGGCGACGGGTGGGGGAAAATACAGAATACAAAAGCGTAGAATTAAAAAGTGGCAACATTGCAAGTAACCTCATTTGATTATTTTATAATAAATTAATTTGAATTCCTAGTCTTTTTTGCCAGGATGTAGAAGCGACAGAACCGTCGTGGGACTACATCTTTATACTTTTCGGCAGCTGCCTACTGCACAGATAAAGCACGGCAGTGGTATTAGAGTTCCAGTAAGCTTCGTTTAGGTATCATTGTGAATTGCAATATGGCAAAAAAGAATAAAAAATAAAAAGTGGCAACATTGTAGTGTCGACATCACGGTTCGTGTAGGTGAACGCGTGCTATGCTTGTATGAGTGACATATGACAGGTCAACTGTTCGCGTTTTTGACAGGCGGTAACTGTGAGGTAACCGAGAGGGGGTGGGCGGCACTTTCAGCGGGGAGCGGAGTAGCCATACTGTACGATAGTACTCTTTTTTATACTGTGACGGAAGTATAACTAAGTCGACATTTTCAAATCAATTGGGAGTGAGAAAACGAGACGACGCTACCATGTTGCCATTTTCAATTTCTTTTTGCCAAGCTGCACATGACACCAAATTTTGAGTATTTGCTATATTGGTAACGGTGTATATAAAGTAATAATAGAGTTATTGATATTTTAGAAGTTTATTTTTACGATATATTACAATAAAACACTTCGATAATAGGTACAATATTTAAAGGATATAGTGTTGAAACGCCTTTTAGCCTTTTATTTGATTACTTAAATCAAATAGGTACAAAAAATCGACTCGTAAAATTAGCAACTTGATTCAAAATGTAGTTCATTACTTTTTGTCACAAAAACAATCATATTTTTAGTACTCACAGGCGAAACGGTATTTTACAAAATTGTATGACTGTAGTAGTGCTAGCACATTAATGGTGCGAGATAGACTACGAGTCCTTATGACCTTAAATAATAAAAAATAGAAAAGACACAAGGTCTAACGTTCTTCCGCACAAGTCCATATAGTCCCGCGCGCGAGATCGAAACTTGTGCTATACCGCATCGCATGACCTATGTTGCGGCGAGATGCTGTCACGTCAATGTGGTAGCCCTGCTGATGTATACTTAAGTTATACACAAATTCCCAGAACGCGATTGATATTTTTTACCATTATTGTACAAGTGGATAGAACTAGCCTAGGCCTGAGGAATTCATAGGAAGAACTTTGCTACGGAACCACATTCAATTTAACTATGTAACTACTTAAAAATAACACTAATTTCGTTTACTTAATGTATATTATGGGTAAGTACAGGAGGATTACAGCAGCGATGCTCAAACCGCCGCCCCTCGGGGTTTTATAGGTAATCCACGTATAATTACGCCATTTTAAGAAAATTCATCTTGTGGCCCAAGGCTATGGTAATAGTTATATGGCCCTCAGAAAAAAGGTTGACCATAGGAGCTATAATCCAATCCAGTTGTAATCGCTATGTACATCCTGTTTCGACCTACAACTTCAAAATATTACTCCTATTATTATATTATATTACAGAAGGTAGGCTAAAATTCTAGATCAAACACAGATATTGTAATTTTTGGACACGATTTTATAAAATTCTTATCCATTTATAAGTAGATAATTGATAATATATTGTATTGCCTATCTACATATACATTTAGGATATTTTTAACCACATCAATATCAATGCAGAATCGTATTGCCAATGGCTCTTAGTTGTATAACTACCATAATGAGCTACATAATATCTTGTTAGAACAACTCCTTAACCGAACTATAATACATATACTTACCTATCTATGATACATCTTATATTCAATAATGTTTCATCATCAGTATATGATGGGTGAATTCATGAAAGTTAGCAGAAATGGAATGAACAAAACTTTGATTGTTGAGTGACACCCGCCTGTACAGTCTGCGTCAAACACACTGTGACGGCCAAAGCGTCAAATATACCGGAATAGATCTTTAAATTATGCTAACAAAGGTGCGTTACGATAAATTTGGCGCCTTGGCCGTCTACATTGTGACGCTGACTGTACCTATCGATATACTGATATATAGTCGTAACTACTGAGTATCACTACTTTTAAAAAGCAAATATTGGATTTATTGAAATTAGAGGTAGAATATAAGTGAATCATAATATATCAAATCGTTACGTTAGACTATTTCCCTTTCCATGTGTTGCATATGGTGTATGATGTAACTAAGGAAATCTCTGCTTAAATGAACTACAACTTAATTCTATAACATTACTCTAAGAACAACAAATTTACGACATACCTACATAACATTTCCTGCATTAAATTGTGTTTCGAAACAATGCTTAAGAGTCTCCCTAACCCAAACCTATCGACGCAGAATGGCTCTGGCCGACCAAAAATCGCTCGTCAGCATGAAGACGCTTACGCGTCGTCGTCGCGTGACGCATGCGTATATTGTGTATATGTTATGGACCAAGTGATTAATAAGGGCATTATGTATAATGCCCGGGCATTATGAATAATGCCTAGCCATATTGGGCAAAGTGATTAATCATCACTTGTTGATTGTCTAGACGCCATTTTTTATCACATTGCCCGGTCATTATGATAATGCTACATGACCATTGGGCAAATTGATAATAAGTTTAACAAGTTTGCCTGAACGCCATTTTTTATCACATTGCCCGGGCATTATCATTATGATACTGCTACGTGATTGTTGGGCAATTTGATAATAAGTTTCACAAGTTTGCCTGAACGCCATTTTTTATCACATTGCCCGGGCATTATGATACTGCAGCTGCCCGTAATAAGTCAACCCCTCTTTTTCTGCTTCGAGAGTACCAGAACCCGACTAAGCGAATGACCACCATTTGCAAATGGTACAATTCTATTTACCAGCTTTGCCAATCGTGAAAGTACACTTTTATGATAGCGCTTACCGCCTTATGGCTCTCCTCTTGCCCTCCCCCGACATCATCTATGTCTCACTAAGGCTGGAGGCGAGCTCTGCTCTGTGGCCTATGTCGGACTTGTCGTTTAACTCTAAATCATCGATTATAAGTCCTATCTTAGCCATCCTTGACATCGAGAGGTCCTACGGCACTGCAGGCGGCTCGCGGCTGTGTCCTTTGTAGTTTGTTGAAATTGTTCAATGCTGAACCTGGCCAATCTCGTCGAAAGCCGATTGCCCGGGCAAAATTGAGATATTATATGTTATTATCACTTTGCCCAACAGAGGATACGCATTATGTTGAATTGTTCAATTATTGGTCGTCGAAAGCCGATTCCCCGTCGATATGTATGGGGAGACCCTTACAAGGTACTGAATACTAAATATCTCGTTCCTTTTTAGAAAATGCCATACAGTAGCGGCTACTAATCTATCATACTTTTTCAGATACATTAGGATCTTAATTATCGTATTCAATTGAATTTCAGAATGTCTGCCAAAAATAGCAGTGTGACTTTTGCCGCTACTGAAAGTACATTTTCATCATTTACACAAACTACGTGAAGTGTATACAGTCAGCCTCAAAATAGTAACACGTACACGCTCTGATACCATAGTAATTAATAATAACATAGATGGACTATACTGACTGTACCTACAAACAATGATCACTTCTTCGGGAAGTCCATAAACCACGTCGTTATCGTAGCTAGCTCTTTTTATAGCTCTTCCATATTGGCGCGACCGAGCCAGTTGCGTTTCGATCGGCACATAATTGATTGTTACTTCTTTTCTTTGAAGCCTGATCCAGGTTCTCTCAGCTCCATCTTCGTTACTTATAATCTGGATGCACTTCACGTATATTTCACTTCACCCGGTATTAACTGGTCGCCAACGCACACCTTATGATTTAATTACCTACGCACTAACACTGAAGCAGTCTTTTGGTTTATAACGCACGCCCCTTGGATACGCTTTATATTATTTACAATTAATTTAGTGACAATGACAACCAAGATAAAGTGGACTTGTAAATTGTAGCGTCCATTTACTTTCTCACAATCTCTTAACACATTTTTTTCAACAGTGCACAGTCGGAAAAGGACTAAGTGTACTTTCAACTTAGACTTAAATGCGGACTATATTTAGAGGGAAAAGATTTTAACATAATAAAGCACAGTTTCTTAGGAGGTTAATCGATATCCCTAAACGTCTAATCTGGATAAACCGGACCTTATATCAACATGATTATTTACAGGACTATTTTAAAATCTTTGTATTCATTCGATTGTGCTAAAGGTACGGCCAAATCATCTTACAAGTAACGCCTGGCTAATCGAACGTGATATTGCCGCTTCACATTGAAAAAATAGGATAGCAAATATAGGAGTACCTACTTAAGAAGGCTAACGGCTTTCCTAAATATGCTGCAGCCGATTTACCTATTTACAAATTCCCAGTTACGGATCTGCTACTAAATAGATTATCAAAGTCAGAAAGGAGTAGGTCTGTACACTCACGGGATTGTCAGTAATGGTTGTCTTGCACATAGTCTATTGGGGGGCGTTAAATCCTTCCTGCTTAATAGAAGGAAAAGCCAAACATGTTTCAGGTGGCCACCTCCTCGGTGCTGGCCTCGAACTCCAACTTGACGTCACCGCCGAGACCCTCAACGTCCACCTCGTTCTCGGACGCGTTAAGCATGTTCAGCGTTACCTGTACAAGGACATGTTTTAATCATAAAGTGAGTTGGTGACATATATTACGGGGGTGACAAGGCCGTTGTGCTCGTTTGCGTCCATATTAGTCAGTTTGCGTCTACAAACGGATTAACAATTATTTTTAAAGAAATTAGTATAGGCTATTTGCAAAATTAAGTAATGAGTAATGATGTAGATAGATATAATTTGTAGCAAAGAAAGTTGATTCAAATTTCGTCAAATGCTAAAACTAGCGCTGGACGGAGACGAGCACACTGTTTCAAAATACTGATGTAAAACCTTACTCAATAGAATATCACTTAGAGCTCTGCATAGGTGACGTCATTTTGCAATTGAAAGCTAAGGAATTTACTTTTTGTGTCAGTGTTGTATTCCGACTACAAAGCATTGCAATAATACTCTCCATTGTAATTGCAGATACTTATTGCCTAACATAGTTCCTGTAACGAAGTTATAATAGAAAAATCTGCCTGGAAAATTTCGAATATTTCGCTAGATGAAACTATCGAAATTTTCCATTACATGGAAACTTATTTTAGACGAGAACAAAGCTTCTACTAGCACCTCTGGACATCGAGCAATAAAAGGCTGATAGTGCATCTACACATGATACATCAAACAATATTCCACAATTTTAAATAGTAATTAGCTTTATTTTAAAAATGAGCCTCATGTTACAACCAATGTAACATAACAAAAATAATTTATTGACATGCAACATATTTTTACTTAAGGCCCACTTGCACCAACTACTTAGTAACTTAACTCAGGGTTACTGGGTTGTCATCTGTCAAATTCCATATAAAATGGTAGGTTAACCCTCGGGTTAACTCGCCATTTTCGTTGGTGCAAGTGTCCTTAAGTATAGTAATCTACTGAAGCCGACAATTGAATCCGCTATTGAATTGTAGCATAACTACATCTTCGCCAATGTCTACATAAAATATTAACGTTTATTAAATACCTATATCTCAATTTTATATTTCGCTTTAGCCTTGAAGCAATAACTAATTGTTAACTAAAATAGTTAAAGAGGTGTCCAAATGTTACTGAAGAGCTCTTACTACAATTGCAATAGTAGTCATGAAACTAAGGTCCCTTAGGAATCGATTGCTATATTTATATCGTAGTTCAAGCAAGACCCTAAGTTTAAACCTCGTCAAAATCCCAATGGCCAATTTAAGTGCGTTTTCACATTATCCGATCCGATATCGGATGTCGGACCGATATCCCATACATTACCGGCGCCATCTTGGATTTTTTCTATTGAAATCCTTCCGACATCCGACATCGGATCGGATAATGTGAAAACGGTCTAAGGGTTAACAATTATTTCTACGCTGTATTAAGTTTCGTGCACCATTTTTCACTCAACGTCAGGGAGCGATCTTATCAATCAACTCTAAACAAATGAAACATGTCTAAAGGAAATTCAAAACCAAATAAAGTTTAAAAATAGACTTCGAATAAGAAAGTTCCTAGACCAAGTGATCTCTCTCTCACCTTTAACTTACACTGCCATGCCACAGTTTCATATGTCCATACAGTTACAGCGAAAAGTTATACGCACGAGTACAGTCAACTACAAAGAGGTGTATACACTTTTCACCTTATTACAATGCAATAAGGTGAAAAAGTGGATACATCTCTTTGTAGTCGACTGTACATGACCATGCGAGAAATGGTTAATTTGTTTTCTTTTCCAAATTCAATTGAAACTTTCTTTATAAGCCTTAGAAGGATGATAAGTGCATTTTTATTGAAAAACGCTTTTAAAAATTTGTCATGGAATATTTAGCAATTACAGATAAATCATAATATACATATGACGTCCGATAGAGAGGCAGAGGTATGTATGGAAGAAGACATGCTGCGCCAACCCCAAGTAATTGGGATAAGGGCAAGCGGATGATGATGATATAAATTTGTATTTAATAAAATTATTCTTTTACGTAAATAAATAATAACTTTCGACAATTTTTCAAAGCGTTTTAGATAAATATATGTATGTACTAGTCTAGATTGTGATCTAATACCTACTAAAACGAGGATAAGAAATTACATTTTTAAATATTATAACGCTGTTAATAAATCCAGTGTTAAAATATTTATGACGGATAACATCAAAACTGTATGGATATTTGAACTGAGACCATGCTAACATTAAAGCCACTAACCAAAGTTAACCTCTAATCAAATATTGTAGCCACATCTATATACTGAGTTTACTGATATATCTTAATGTACGTAATGGAGCAGCATGTCCAGTCTAAATGTACGGATTGTTAACGATATGTTCCGTTACTGCACTGTAGACTCCAATAACAGGATAAACTGCAACCGCATATTTCTCACAATAGGGATAGACATTACAGTCATATCTCTAGCTATTTCGCTACATCGAAAAAAATATGGTTGTAATTCTTCCTGTTATTTAAGGCCACTCTGTATATATGTACATTGTAAAGACAGAATATATCATAAAAATATAATCATAATAACTAAGTAAAAATATTTTTAAAATATCAGCACATGCAATCAACAGCCCAGTGGGAAACAAAGATTCAATATAAAAAAAAAAACATTTAAAAAATATTCAAACTTCACTAACCAAAAATCAAAAGACAAACACAACAACTGATAATAAGTGACAAAGATTTTGCACTAAGTAGTTAGTGAAGATTTGAACCTCTGCGTTTTTTCCTAACACCGTCTGTTGGTTGAGGGCTCTGAGCGGAGACTGAGTGGCTACCTGAGGCGGCTGGGGTGGCTGGCTGTGGCTGGTCACCGTACTGCTTACCTGCCTCACAGGTATACCTGCATCTTCAAAAGCCTTCTTCTTTAAAGTAGTACGGATTTGAGTTCTGAAACAGATTATTGGAGTGGTTAAATATCATAATGTTAAGTATTTTAAATTTGCAAAATTAAGTGAGACACTTGATTATATATCAAATCTCATTGTTATGGTATAATAAGAATGAGATTTGATGGTATATTTAGCATCTAAAAAATAAATATGAATTGGAAGCCAATATTAATAGTATGTGTTGTTGTCAACTTCACCAACAAAAGAATTGAAATAATAACTGGGCACCAAGATCAAGTAAACTTGGCTACTTTTTATGCTAATAGTATAAGGTAACATTTTTTTTGCATAAAATCTACTAACTAAGACACATTAATTCTGAACTTTAGATTGATTAAGAAACTTGGCTGTCAGTTGCTATATTACTATGTTATTGTAGTACTTATACATTTACTTACACTGTCCGATTCTTGATATGCTGGCTAAGTTTGTTGAGGTCCACAGCGAAACGGTGAACACAAGACCTGAGCATTTCTATCTCTTCATCTGTCCACTTGCCTCTGATAAATTGAAAAATCACCATCGATAAAAACAAAACATTAGTATTAATGGATTAATGTAGGGATTGTTCATAATTACCAGTAATTAACACATTCAATGCCGGCTAATGTTAGTTCAACATTAATACCATCATCTGCATAACAAAGCA
The DNA here is from genome assembly GCF_023078275.1 of Leguminivora glycinivorella. NCBI lineage: Eukaryota > Metazoa > Arthropoda > Insecta > Lepidoptera > Tortricidae > Leguminivora > Leguminivora glycinivorella. The sequence continues at coordinate 31,461,737 of NC_062998.1, forward strand.
ATTGCTAAGCTACCAATGCTTTACAAAATACACATAATAAAGGTAATAAAATGACTACTATACACGAACAAAATACCCGAGACCTACAGTATTTAATTTGGATACGTTCAATTACGTTCAAAGGTCTAAAGAGTGATATATCACTTGATACATTTTTTTACCAGTCGTTAGTACGGATTTGACATACCCGGGCTGCGAGTCACCAACAGGATGTAACAGCATAGTCATTTCAGAAAGCTTGTTAAAAGCTGTACCGGCCTCCCGAAAAATCTCTCCAACCTGGCAAACCAAATTAACAAAAAAGGTAATACGAAAGAAAATTAGCGTATCAAAGGTAGATACTGTAGTACACTAACCTTTGCAGCAGAGTTATTCATTTTTATAATGAATATTTATGCGTGTCACTGAAGTTACCTACACCCTCTTACGCAGAAGTTGCAATATTATTATTGATTTCACTTCTGGTGTACAGAAGCAAAAGCAAATTGCAAAACCGGGCGTACAGTACAATCGGAACTATTTGAGTACCATCAAAATGCAATGGAATGGAACACCTGCCAAAAGCTGTGCGACGCGTTCAAATATTTCCCCATTCTTCTTCTCTTGTCTTCCTTTTTTTGTATTGAGCGTGTAATGCAGGTTTTAATTATAACGGAGTTATAGCCGGTCAAATAAGTCCGTCATTAGAAAAAGGCGCGATATTCGAATTTACTATGAGGCGATTGAAAACATTTAAATTAATCAAACAGGATGTTTGACTAGTGCTCGGATACTGTTACGATCGGGCTATTCCACAAACCGGCTATTCCAGAGCTACGTTCTCGCATTTAACTTTTGTACTACCTTTGCCAGTACAATAACTATAATATTTTATGTATTATTTGGTTCAGTGGTTGGAAATCCAGCCATGATCCAGTAATATCCTCGTTTTCAGTTTGAAAGACTAGTACGTGGTAGTGTTAGCACTATTATGAAAGCACATCAGGAACCTCATCCATGTACTGAAAGAGACAGACATAATAAATAATTTGGCTCGATTCTCAGGACACTTCAAGATCTGTATTTTCTCTTCAAGAATTTAAATAACGATTGTATGATTTTTTCTTTCAAGATGGCAAAATATGGTCCGTCCATGGAAGCACGCCAAAGCCTAGCCAGAATTATAATCGTTGACTCTACACGCCGATCGAAACGCAGTCTTGCCCTGTCGCACCACTTGGTAGAGCGATAGAGATAGCTAGTTACGATAACCATATTATAGAAAGCGTTTGTGCATTTGGTTACGTACCCTGTTTCCGGTTTTCTTCAGTAGTTAGCTAATAAGCTAGATTCTGTGGCAAAACTCTTCAAGAAAAAAAAAACAAGATTTATGATAAAAAAATATTAAAAGCAGATGAACTTGAGATGAACGATGTGTTTATTCAATAATGTTATTTATAATTGCAACAAAAGTTAAAAGCTCGTGTCCTATTTTGCAAGTGTAATAATAAAATCAGTGTTAGATATGAAAACTAGAACTTATTATACATTTGAGTCTTTGTTTGACGCCACGCCTCAGTGGTTACAGTGTTGACTTTCGGATAATGTATTCTTACTTTGTGAAACCACATTTGAATTATCGAGTAACTAATTTAATCTTTAGTTCTCTACTGTAACTAGGAAACACATTATGCGTTAAGAAAACAGATAAATTTTTTCGTGTCTCTATGTTTATGAAGATGGAACTTATTCTTATTTTGGCTATTATCCCTCTGGGATTGGCTTACGACAAAGGTAAGCAAAACTGAGCCAGGCTTAGACCCAGGTTATCTGAAAGTGGTTTACGATCGTTAAAATGTTAATATAAAACAGTTTGTTTACGACTTCATCTTAATCATAAAGTATTGCAGCAAATCCTAGCCATTGTATCTTTTCGTCTGTATCATTTGTATATTATTCTTTTATAATTATGTTCAATATCAATTTTCTCGTGACTGTTTTAGCATCATTCTATGGAGCCAGCTTTATAACATACCCACTACAAGAAGCAAAGGGTGTCACGGACATCAGTTTTAGATTTCGAACACATCTGTCTGATGCATTGTTGCTCCTGGCCGCAGGGAAAACTGACTATTGCATGGTAGGTCTCAAACATATTTTTTATGAGTATTTGTATCAATCTAATAATCTATTTTAAAATTATGATGAAAATGTAAGTCAGTGGATACAATATTATGCAAAGTAGCAAATCTAACTAGAATATTTGATTATAGATCAAGTTAGAGACTGGGAGAATAAAACTGCATATAAACCTGGGTGCTGGTGAAAGTGAACTGTCGTCCCCTAAAGGAATATTTCTCAATGACACTCAATGGCACCATGTCAGCATCGTCAGGAGGGAAGCTAATTTAACTATGAAGGTAACATTGTTCATTATTAATGCATATCACTTTGGTATGTAATTATTCTGACTAATAATTAACCTCATGAATATTCACTCCCACTTTTAATTAAGTCAGTTTTAGAAAGTATTAGATATTTAACATAAAAGCATTTGTTACTACAGTAGAGTATCCTGGCAGGCAGGCATGCTAGCGTGATAAATGATAAAACATCAGGCTGTCCCTATCGCACTATTTAAATGTTCGATAGGGACGGCCTAATGTTTTATCATTTAACGCGCGACCATGCTTGCCTACCATGACTGCAATATTTCTATAATAAGGTTTAACATTTTCATAGGTTGATGATACTACTGTGAGAAAAAGACTACCTGGAAGATTTTTTGAATTGAACATTCACTTTGGAGTATTTCTGGGAGGGCAGGGTGATTTCTCTGAACTGTTTCTGGGCCACATGGAAAACTTCAGAGGCTGCATGGAGGATGTGAGTTTTATTACGTTGTTGTATGGCCTTATTTTTGTATAATATGGCTTTATTTATTTAAACTTTATGGACTAACTTCAAATATAAAATAAGTACAAGTGGCATTGTTCATGCTTGATGAACACTCATTCTGGTATTGGATCTATTCAGCCCAATGCAGGTATGGGTAATAGGCTAGTTTCCTACTAGTCAAATCAGCTTCTTTTTAAGAACCGTCAAAACAATTTGCTAATATGGAATTACTATGAAATACTGAGGAGTGACGTTATGGTCAATACATTTACTTTATATCTTTCTCTTTGACTTATTAAATAGAAATTATGTTTAAACATAACAACTGTCCATGTTTTTCATATAATTATGTGGTGCTTTATTTCATGCACTGCATAAAATATTTTATTTTAAGTATAGGTATTTGAATACCGGTCTGGTGCAGTCGGTAGTGACCCTGCCTGCTACGCCGCGGTCCCGGGTTCGAATCCCGGTAAGGGCATTTATTTGTGTGATAAGCACAGATATTTGTTCCCGAGTCATGGATGTTTTCTATGTATATAAGTATTTGCATATTATATATTATATATATCGTTGTCTGAGTACCCACTACACAAGTCTTCTTGAGCTTACCGTGAGCCTCAGTCAATCTGTGTAAGAATGTCCTATATAATATTTATTTATTTTATTTATTTATAGGAAACTAGTCTATTGCATTGTTAACTAATTGCCGTCTTGGTGTTAATATTAACATTCTATGAATCCACCATTTGACTAAATAGAGATTGTAAGTATGGCAGACGGCAGAGAGACAAGAATATATTCAGTTATTTTATTATGGTAACTGTAATTATGTATGACATACCTGTCTCCTTCATTAACCTTATTTTTATATCATTTCGACAGGTATTTTATAATGGTGTTAAAATAATAGAAAAAGCTAGAAGTCGCAGTGCCTCAGTGCATGTGGAGGGTGTCACTTGGAACTGTGCACCCGAATTTGATGCAGACATTAATTCGGACATCAGTTTTATTGATGAAGGGGCCTATCTTATACTCCCCAAGATAAACTCTAGGGCTGGAGGAAGGTTAGTATATTTTTGGCTCTTATTTTGTTATAATATTCTGTTTATACTAAAATAAATACTGCTTATGATCAGTGATATTATACTATAAAACAGTGCCCTAATATCATTTGCTTTTAGATGGCAGATTGAATTCAAGACAATAACACCTAATGCCATAATTCTGTACAATCCTGGAGGAGGGAGAGGCTCAGTGTCGGATTTCCTTGGCGTTGAAATATTGGATGGAGTGGTCAGGGTCAAAATGGCGCGTGGACAAATCGTACACACTGTGAGAGTCAGCGATGGGCAGTGGCATAAAATACATTTGTTGTTCAATCCTTCTCTGATAGAGGTATTTACAATGTTATATTTTATTTACTTACTGCTATTTACGCTATTTGCATTTTACGCAGCGCAAAATTTAATTGAAAGACGTTCTCGTTAATTAGAAGTTATATCTATTTTTAAATACAATTATGTACAAAAAATGATGACCTGCTTCTTCTTAATATAATGTTTTTTTTTTCCATGTCTTAATATAATTTTTGTGGTTTTCTTTTTACATTTCTCTTATGCTAAAAAGCTTTTACACTAGTATTGCCAATACAACCTTCATTAGTCATTTTCCGGGTGACTATAACAGGCTGTGCCCAAGGCCTATAAAATGTGCAGTGTTTTAACAAATATGTCGAAGTTATTAGAATTAAATATTGTGTAACCAGCTAGCCCGCTGCTTTGGTTTATTTAAAACTGGGTTTGGTAACTCACAAACAAAACAATTGGGTTGATGGTAACTCATGGGGTCCCATACACCTGCAATCTCAGAGTATGTATTGAGCTGCAAGAGAGGAATATTGCGTGAGGGATCAGGATTTAGAAAGTTTTGCCACTGTGGGAATATAGTTTTGCATCTTTCACTTCTGCACTATGACCTTATTAGTTCTTCCACCCCTCTGTAGTCTGTCATTAAAGGCAAGTTAGTTGCTCATGCGCTCTGCTGCATTGCGAAAGTATTGTTTGACGTATGTTTCAGGATTTTGGTTGTATACCTGATTTAAGATGCTTTACCTACTTGGGTTGTGTACTTGGGACACAATGGCCATAGATTGTTAGTAAAAAAAATCCCCAGTAAGCCTATAATGAAAAGTCTTGACTTTCGTTCGATTTGCCTCATTTGTATATATAAGGTCAGTGTGGGGAAGACCGTCTACCCGGAAAGACCGTAGACATTGACTATAACTTTTGTGTTTATATATCTATGCCTCTCACACCTCCGAAGGTATATCAGTTTTTCATCCTTAAGCCATTGGTCTTCAATACATATCCCTAGGACGAACACTAGTTAACAATAAACTTGATTCGTGTTTCGAACTCGAGCATCGAGTTCAACATGGTTCCGCAAAAAATTAAAATAAAATAGAAGCAGTCGGAATATTTGTATATCATATATGTAACGTAGTCATTTAATAACCGTTCTTTCTGACTAGTACTATTAATCTACTCAAAACGCGTTCAATTTCTTGTTTTATGTTCTGAAATATGTAACTTAGAAATTGTGCCTACTCAGAAAGTCCGGCATAAAAGAGAAAGGCAAGACCGGCATACGATAAACAAGGAGTTAATGCCAACCTTTTTTAGGCTTTATTGGACATAAGTCGAGTGTAAACAATATCAATATATAGGTACGTTTTTGGCTTATGATAATTGTACCGTTTTTGATTTTAACTTCGAAATACAGTTTTGGTAATGATTCGTATGGTGTTACTAATATCATTCGAAAGTATTAAATAAAAATGACATAGTTGTGAAGAATTATAAGTGGTCAACAGAACTAAGCCTACTTGCGATTAAATAACGACTTTAAAACGCCCTTGTAAAAAAATAACTTGGTATTAACAATGCCAATTTGATTTATTTTAACAAAGGCTGTAATGGATAAATAGTGGGTAGTATTTTTTTATTTAACATTTAATAGTACATTGTGCATCAAGGGAAGGAACTTGAATATTACTAACGAGAGTAAGTTAAATCGCGGCGGCATGCCAGAGCGATTTAAAGACTCGAGTTTGTAATATTCATACTCCCCGAGTTACACACAATGTTTTTCATCACACTTGCAATATAAAATTATGTAAAAAGATAAAAAATAAATAAATACGGTACTAGAAATTTCTTAACTCCCTTGGGAGAGCGATTTTTCTATAACTCACGCTCCACCTGCGTGCGAAATCACATTTAGTGTGCGAATATGATGAAAAAAAAAAATAACGTGAACATTCATACTGTAGTGACTATAGCAAAACCAAGCATTGCTAAGAAATGTTACCAAACTAATTCACGTATATCTTATTACGTTTTCTTAATAACATAGTTTCAAAAACAGATAAGTAGTTGGATTTATATGAGCCTGTAATATCGTGACTAAATTGTATTCGCAGGTGTTCGTTAGAAAAACAGTATTATACCTGAAAAGAAAAGGTTATGAACCCCATCTACGGGACATATGCCGGTCTTGCCTTATAAATAGAAAAATGCTTATATGTTCAAAATTTCAACGTTATTTTAATAATTATTTAGCACATTCTGCCCCGCTATTATGTAAAATAACAATGATCATGATTTTGGAACCTAGTCTCATATGAAATTACGCGACAACAAGCACTAGACGGTCTTTCCGTGCTCATCGCGGGAGAACGGTCAACCCGCCGAGCCTTAAAAGATGTGATTTTTATCACTTAAAAGTACCTTATTTCACCAAAATACTGTAAAAGCTTTGTAAAATATAATATTTGCTATCCCATAGGACCATGCGCATTACGCCAGACTGCATTAATTATAGAGTTTTATCCACTCAAACTTTATTTCAAATAAACTATGCCGGTCTTGCCCGCACTGACCTTATGCACGTATTTATAATTTTTTTTAATGGTTTTGTATGTGGCGTAGCTTTGATCAATTTCATGACGTCTAGTATATTTTTCAAAACGCTACAGTTCCTTATTTATTTGCTGTCTAATATTCAACTATTTCTTTGCCTTCTCACTAGTAGCGTGACTTTTATTATGACTCTTATGAAGTATAATAATCAATCTAGGAGCACAGCATATACTTAACAATTAACATATATTCCGTGCCTGTTTCATTCTGCTCATTTTTGAATGGTTGTTTGTTGCACAAATCTTTCAAGAATATACTTTGATTATGAATTAAGTACTTTATGTTATGATTAATTAACATTTTATACTATGTAACCATTTCCTGATTTGCAGCTCTCTGTGGATAATATAGCAATGAGTACAAGAATCGAGAGTGGAGGTACTCGGTATTTAGATCTCTCTGACTCCTTCTACCTTGGAGGCATCGAAACTGACAAGCGTCAGAGGGCCTTCGCTAAAGGAATCAAAGCAGCTGATTCCAGTATAATGGTAAACTATTAAATTTATAGCCTGTGAGATTTCAAAAGGGTCTTCGTTTTTCAAATGAAATCGGACATAACCGTAAGGTGGACACTAAGTTGACTTATTCGTATTATCGCTGTAAAATCGGAAAGCCCTTTTAAAAGCTCACACACTGTCGCTTCTTGGACACTTCGATTATTTCATTTCGCGATTTTGTCTTTAATTCATTATTTATGCTTACAGGGCTGCATAAAACCGATAGAGGTAGATGATAAAATATACGGGCTGCCAAACTCGGTGGTGACTTACGGCGTGAGCCCTAAGTGCATTTGGTGGTACCCGTGCCACGCCAGCCCCGCAAACCCGCCTTGCGTGCCACAAGCCGTGTGCGAGCAGCATGGCGTCGATCACTTCACGTGCAAATGCGACTCTGACCTATGCATTAACCCTGACTATGCTGAAAAGTACAAGGTAACAATAGTTTGGAAGCTGTCTTACTTCCTTTATAAGTTTCATCTGTGATAGTAAGGACTGTATCGTTAAGTATAAGGACAAAAAAACCTGGTCTAAATGTTGACATGTGCATAATTTTGTATTATTATGTTCCGAGACTATGATCTGAAGGCTAATCATCTTTGATATAAGGAGGTCTGATTTTTATTTTATTTTAGGGAGTTTATGGTACTTTCCTTAAGGTCTAGCGAATAAATTTCGGACAACCCCTATCTGGCTTAATTTGAGAATATTCCAATGACTCTTTGTACGATTTCAACAAACAAAGGTTAATATGCTGCCAAAATATATTCTTTAAGAGTCCTCTTCATGGTTGTTTAATTGGGCCCTTGCAGAATAAATGCGGTGAATTTATATATGTAATTTAAAAAAACGCATTTTTGAGCAATGTTTCGGATTGCCGTAAATTTTTGATGCAAGCAGGATGAGAGAAACAGATAAAAAAATTAGCCATAGGCCAAAGTCTAATAGATATTCATGGTGTTTGAACAGTCCCTAAACCAGATCGATATAAACACTGTATGATAGATAAATTCGAAATCAAAGTCGGAGTTAGTGTAAGCGCCATTCCACATTCTCTAAATGGCCGCCATACACAGAATCCTAAACTTTATTTTTTTTAAATAACAGTGGCTAGACTATGTCCAGTTATTCTGCTTTGTGGATCATGTGTACTTGTGTAGTTGAGGTTGTGAATTTTCTAGTAGCATTTGTCCGAAATCGTAATTGGTACTTGGGAGGATTAAGTCAATACTGTCTAAACCATATGCTTTACGTCGAGTTTCTAGGACAAAATGCGTACCTTATTATGTGACTTATTAAGCCCACGTCTTGTTATAAGAAAACAAAATAATAGCAAATAAATACGGCTACTCAAAGTTGTCTTCATACTTACAGTCTTTAGTGCTAGAAAGCTGAAATTTGATAAGATATACGCAACTATGGAAACAAATTAAATTATTTTTTACAAATATTTTGATTTTTGTTTTTTAAGTAGTCACACTACTATATATAAATTAAATTATATCGATATTTTTAATAACATATATTTAAAAAAAATCGTAAAATATAATTTTATTAAATAGAACAATATGTTCTAAGTTTAGAAAGCACACATACAACATAAACTCATTATTCAGAATTTAGACTTCAATGAACTGTTCTTTTTGGACTAGTTTCATAGACAGTTCTCGTTGTACACATGAACTTAACTATAATTAAGTTACATACAAACAGATGAATCTGTAATGTATTATCTTATGTGATTTTTGTTCATTAGGTATTCTCAAAATCCAGCAGCGAACTAGAGCTGGTATCACTGTATCCTCTAACAGTGCTAGAAGGCGGGGTGGCTGTGATCACGACGCAGAACATCGACGTAGTGTTAGACCACCACAAGTACGGCGTGCGACCCTCAGGGGTCGTGTTCCATCTGACCCAGTCCCCGCAACACGGGAGGATAGCTATCGATTTGTCTCCGCAAAGGAACTCTCCACAGTATTCCAATTATCTTGACGGCGACGGCAAGATGAAGCAATTCTTTACGCTCATGAATTTGTCAAGAGACAAGGTGCGTAATATTGTTCTTTTTTCTTTTATAAGCAGTGGTATTGGCGTATCGCCCAATTTTCTTGCACGTTCGGCTCGCGACCTTTTAAACTTTCTCTGACAAACATCAGTCTTGTTAGCCGAGAATACTATGCCAATGTATTTTGCTTGGCAAATAAAAGTCAAGATTTCATTGTTTCTCTTTTGCATTTGCTGAATCATATAAATTTAAAAATGGCTAGTAATAATATAGTCTGTTTACGTATTTGCAGGTTAGGTACGTTCATGACGGTTCTGAGAATCATCAAGATTCAATTGTACTCGACATGGAGCTTATTCCAGAGACTAAATTTACTCTACCAAGCTACTTGCAAGGAAGGAATACTTTTGTCTTACATGTCAACGTCACTCCGGTCAATGACCCTCCGGTCCTCAATTTGCTTCCGGCTAAAGTATTAAGACTGACACAGGTAGGCAGAAAATGTAACGGTTTCCAGAATAATAAAGATCAATGTGAAGAAGATCGTATATGTGAGAGAATATTGTTTACATGCTCTTTTGTCGCTTCTAACTCTGCGTTCGTACTTCGTATACGCATTACGCACTCGACTCACAGAACTTATACTATACAAGCTATAGAAGCTTATACTTTTCAAGTTCTTGAGCTATTACATTCCAACCTAAACTATATATGCTGGTCTTTCCCACATTGACCTCATTACTTAAAATACCTACTTAACAGTAGATAAAATTTTCAGATTTATTTTATTTTTGCCGAGCGTTTTTATTTATTTAGTAGCGCAATAACCGTAACCCGCATGCGTATTTTTTGAAATCATTTCTTTATTAGTTAGACATTGTCGCATTCGTCAACTGAATACAATTTAGTACCGTTTAGTACCGGCATAAGATGTTAAAACATTTCACCACAGAAATAAACATGTGACTGATTAATCGATTGAATGCCAATTTAAGCAGATAAAATTATGTATGTCCCACAAAATTATTATTATTTTTGTGTCAAAAGTTATGATAAAATTATAAATGTCACAAATTTACTGTATCTCCCAACTATGGATAGAAGTACACCTTTGAACGAGTTTTATGTAGAGTTATTACACTTATTAATCGCAAGGCTAAAAAGCTTTAAAATACAAATATTGTTTTCGAAATTTAAGACCTAAAAATGTAAGGTGTATTAAATATTAGACAGGTGCATTTTGTGTGAGATTATTTAGTTAACTTTTAATTTTAGAATGGAAGTTATTTTACGTTTTATTTTTTTCAGAGTACTCCCGCTGCTTCAGTGTTGTGTTTTATGTATAACTGTATAGCATACGCATACATTTTTAATCCCAGAAGTGTTACTTAACCCACGAATCTAATTTTAAATTATCTTTAGTTGGATTAATTTTGCTTTGCGTAGTTGCATGAGTTTTGAGATACTGTGCAGAAGCACGCCGCATTAACAGAGTGTAAGTATTTGAATGCTGTAGACTTCAATTTTTACTAGAGATGGGCCGAATATGGACTTTGCCGAATAAGAATATTTTTAAAGGGGATGTTCATTAAAACTATTAAATGATTGATAATGGCTACATATGTTACTACAATTATGTTTTTATGATTTAGTGGATAATTAAAACTTAGTTAAAACAACGCAAACTGTTCTCTTTTTAACTTTTTTACAAAACAATTGTATTTATATTCTGACGCATAGATTTTCTCTTTTTAGCAATAGGCTACTAGACTCGTATCGAATTTAGCACATCAAGTTATTGTTTTCTGTAGTATTTGACTTAAGAAATTAATATTTATAGCTTGCGGGGATTAAAAGTGCGTGATGACTGCGTATTTTTAATTAAAGATGAGTGTATGTTTTTTTTTAAATTATGGACTCCGAAAACGGTGTTGGCCATTGGAGTGACGTCACATAATTCAAACCAACTATGGAAATTAGAGGTACTAATCTAATCTCCATAGAAGCAACCTCTATTGTATTAAAATTCATAGTCGTTGCTCAGCTGTGACAGTGTCAAATTTTTTTCTAAATATACTGACGTCATGTCATAGATATTCTATAGAATATAGATTAATATGGCTGGTGTTGTTTTTGCCTGATCACGTAAAAGTAAACTTTAAATATTTTTTTTGCAGGTTTTTAAGTCGTAATAAAATATGGTACTATTTTTTTTCGTTTAATTAGACAGTAATTAATAATATAAGACATACTTTGAAAAAGGGTCAAGTAGCCTATTCCTTAAAAAGCTACTAAAATAGGAGCTTATTATCCAATGGAATACGTAAGATCTTCATTAGTTATTTACTTTGTTTATTCGATAAATATTCGGTAATACAACCGAATTATTCGGCCGAATACGAACATCGAAAAATTTGCCGAATATACCGTACCGAATATTCGGTCCATCTCTAATTTTTACTATTTACAACGCATGCTCATACTTAATATATTATTATAACTCTCATCAACATTTTCATCTAGGTCTAGGCCTACCGCCCTCGTCTTAGGGTATCTTGGTGGGCTTGGTGAACTATCACCTGCCTAGATGCGTGTGACAAATATGACTGTGAGACCTCTTATCAAGTTATCATCTAAAAACATGCCTACATAAGAAATAAAATAGTCTGACAAAGAGGCGTAGTTAGTAGCTATACAGCCTAGCAAAAAAGAGTAGAAATGCTATAATTTTTTTTATATCATAGCGACGTTTACTGTTGTCATACGAGACTCAAAAGAGTCAAAAGTGACTCAATAGTTCACGCATGCGAAACTGTTTACATAGACGGTAGCGCCACTATTAATTTCTACTCTATTTTTCCAGAATGTAGTTATTCAATATACATTTTTATAAAATATCCATATTGTCAATATCCAGAGGGAAAAATATCTACGGAAAATATCTAATTATTAAGGGCCAGTAGCATAAAACCGCCTGTCGCCGTTAAAGCGTTCGTTAAATTTTATTGTATGGGAAGTTCAATAGACATGTGCTGCGTGACGATGATGTGTCTGTCAAATGTGGTTGATGCAACTGGCCCTAACAATGGTTCTCAGTAAGTTTTCAATTTCAGGGAACGCGTAAAGTTATCACTTCAGATATTCTAAAGGCGGAAGACCCTGACACGCTACCGGAGGATCTGCTATACACTGTGTTGCACGGAAAAAATGAACTGCAGAGGTAAACTGAGACATATTCGTGATAAATAATATGTAAAGTGGGCATTTTCGCGAAAAAATATTTAAAAACCTTTTTTCTAAAATAGGTAAATTTAATGTTTTTCCTACTCAGAATCACGAGCCCTTTCCATCCTACTACGCGGAAAAAAGCGTCCCAAATTGAATTATTCCACTTTGTTACCATGAAAAGTATGCAAATAAATCGAAAATTTTGGGACCATTTTTTTGTCTCTTGTTTTGTGCCCTAGATCGAAAGGGTTTGTGATTCTGATTAGGAAAAACATAAAATCTACCTACCTTAGAAAAAATATTTTTGGTGATTCTTCTCGCGAAAATGCCCATGTGACAATATAAATGCAGTCATGTGAAATTTTTAATAAACTACATAAATGAAGCATTTACTTATGTCATTTATGTCCCTATTTCAGTGGTCATATTGAGATGTCCGGACAACCAGTAGATTCTTTCACACAGCAAGACATTGACTCTGGAGTCATCTCATACGTCCACGGATCGAATAATGAGAAACAACTGAATAAAACATCACTGAAAGTCACCTTACAGGTAAGTTTATTGACCTTTGTTGATACCACGGAGAAAGCCCAGTTCTGTTCAAACGTCGGAAGTAACTGTCTGTCTGTTATCTTATAATACAGATATACAGACTTTATTGGTAAATATAAAATATACATATTACACGTAATAGCCTTAAAACTAGTTAAAACTATTACACTTAATTCGTCCATTTTAAATGAATTAAAACAAATTTAAGACATTATTATACATTAGGTTCACAGAACTAAATTATTTATAAACAAAAAAAAGTGTAGGTAGTTACTTTACTACAAAAACCTGATTATCAGACGGTGCTGGGTCAATTACTCACCGGAGCATTTATAAAGTCGGCGATACAATAGTATGCCTTATCTATATAAGAAACGATTTAAGTTTCTTTTTGAATATGGCATCACTTGTCGAGTCTTTGATGGCATTAGGCACAGAATTGTATGCAATCGGTCCCATGACGTCAAGCGATAGTCGAGACTTCGCGAGTCGTTGCTTTGGGATTTGAAATCTTGGTCGTCTACGCGACTGAGTGCAGGATACTTTTGAGCTACATTTAAAGTTAATTATATTGGACCTTACATACCAGTGGCGGCTGGTGAAAATTTCTGCTAGGCAACACCAAAGCAAAAAGAAACCTACCTTAACATTAGGTACTTTACTAGTAATCAATTTTAGGCAAGCCGGTGGGAATCGGCTTGTATGCACCAGCCGCTGCTGTTACATACATGCACACAGTCAATATGTATACGGATGGCAACATTAGAATTTCATATTTTTGAAACAACGACTGAGCAGGATGATCAAAAGGTTTTCCATCAATTATACGCATCAATTATAATGTTATTACATGATTAAGTTCCTCTATACATAAGTGGGTATTATAATTATACATAGTTGGTTGGCTTTATAAAAGCACTACAAGCAGCAAACACGAAGAAAATATTATAATGATAACCAAAAGGCCGTAAAAAGGCTTCCCCGTATGTAGCGAAAATGCGTCGTAGAGCCAAAACAACAATGTGTCGTGATTAGCACTGAATGGGGTACGAGTCAGAATTGGTGCGTAGGTACCAAACGTCTACTTTTCATCTAGTGAATACGTTACTGTCTTGGATGTTTAAACTCACTGTCTCTAGATCCACCAAGACCTCATCTGTGACCAGGAAAATTTTGCATTATTAAAGTTTTGCATTCTGTGACAGGTCTCAGACGGCATTGAAACCAGCGGCCCGGCGATTCTGCGCATATCAATAGTACCCCTCCAAGTGCGCCTCATAAACAACACTGGCCTACAGCTTGTGCACAATTCATTCGCCATCATCACAGCTGACAACCTCACTTTCACCACCAATGCTGACGAGAGCAATGTGCAAGTCAAGTAAGTTGTTACTAATTTATCTAAAAGGCTAACTAATCTACACTTGCCACCAAAAAGCCGCTACTCTGTAAGCAATCCTAGTACAATAAAGTACCTAATGTTAAAACTATATACTTACCTGGTTCAGTGATAGAAGTTGTATTTCAAAGGAACTGGAGTTAGATAGACAATTTAGAGCGGTACTCAGAATGTAAGGCGGCAGCCAGGTTAACTCTCAAATACACCACATCCGAAACTCTAGACAGCTTAGAATACGAACTTTCTCAATTAATTTCAATCATTGCATACACATAAAAATTATATACTGCTTAAAAGAAAGTCCGGTTTCAATATATAGAGTATACATATGCTATGAAGTTCACTTGTAATTTAATCTTGTAGGTATGACATAGTCAAGCCTCCTCAGTTTGGAGTGATAGAACGACTGCGAGTCTTGGACGGCACTTGGCAGACAGTGGACTCGTTCACAAGTGAGATGGTCACCTTCCGCCGCGTTCGCTACATGCATCTGCTCGGAAACCCTTCCCATGACGAATTCAAGGTATGCACATTTTTTAATATTTTTATCTGGCTTTTAGTTCTCTTATACTCTACTTAGACTAATACCATATTATTTGTGCCGTTTGTATATCCGAGGTCTTTATAGAGAGTACGTCGCAGACGTCGCATCGGACCGATAGATGGCGCCATCGTTCGTTGTAAGTCGCTCCGGCGTCTCACCGCCGCGATGTTGGTAGTCCCGTTTTTCCCCACCTGCAACACAAGGCCCCCCGCGCCCCGACTCGCCACCAGCCACCCTCATTGTTTCGTCGAACGCCGAAGTGACCGGTTGTCGCGTATTCCGTTCGAACATTTTTACAGCATGGTGTCTCGAAATTAATCTTTTAGTTTCTATTTCCTTGTTATTTCTGGTCAAACCAGAGTTATTCGTGTTTTTATTTAAAAAGTGGCTTATAACGTTTCGGAATTATGAAATTTTTCAATTTCATCCGTCAATTCTTTCTTCCCTTTTAATTTGCGCTCGTTCGTCTTGAATAATGAGATATATTATGCCTCGCTAGCGATCATTATTCGTCTTTCGGGGTTCTCACTATAGAAATGAACGAGCGGTGCTTTATGATTCTACCCACTTTTTTGTAAGAAAGTTCCATGCTGCAAAAATCGTTACCGTTAATCAGTTTTCTTTTTAAACTATTCGCATTTCCGAGACTAAAGTAGGAAGTGTTATCCGCGTATTAAAAGTTTCGCGCGAGAATATAAGCGGTAACGTAGGTAAGTTGCTCCGCCGGGGACCACGTGCTCCGGGGACCACGTGCTTCGCGACCGCGGGCTGCGCGACCTGCGGGCTGCGGCGGCGGCGGCGGCGGCGGGCGCGGTGGAGGAATACCGCGCTCCAAGGAGGTTTGAATTTCTCCGACGAATGGGTGAGCGGATTCATATTATTTTAGAAAGAATTCCGATTCGGTGCGGAGGCCCCAAGCCACGTGTCGACGCCGAAACTTACTGTAGCGCTGCGATAGCGCCGCTGACCGCGGCAGTGTTGTCCGCGCGTCGGCGCCGCCGAGGTTACGTAGAAGTTGCCTCCTCGTTAACGATGGCCATCTCTGCGGTGCCGCCGAACAACGTTGTGGCCGCCGCATAGGCGTCGCGTGCGACGCTGTAAGTATGTCTGCTGCTGCCCCGACGCGAGCGCCGTGCCGTTAGTGATCAGTCGTCAATACGCAGGCTACCAGCGCGGCCACCTTCTGCCCCCGCCACAACGCCGCGAGCCTGCTGAAGCTGTCCACCAGTATCGCTGGCCGCCACGCTTATGCTGGCGCCTCGATGGTGATGCAGAGCGTTCGTCTGCCGTGACCACGCCGCGATCCTGCTGAAGCTGTCCACCAGTATCGCTGGCCGCCACGCTTATGCTGGCGCCTCGATGGTGACGATGCAGAGCGTTCGTCTGCCGTGACAACGCCGCGATCCTGCTGAAGCTGTCCACCAGTATCGCTGGCCGCCACGCTTATGCTGGCGCCTCGATGGTGACGATGCAGAGCGTTCGTCTGCCGTGACAACACCGCGATCCTGCTGAAGCTGTCCACCAGTATCGCTGGCCGCCACGCTTATGCTGGCGCCTCGATGGTGATGCAGAGCGTGCGTCTGCCTTGACAACGCCGCGAGCCTGCTGAAGCTGTCCACCAATATCGCTGGCCGCCACGCTTATGCTGGCGCCTCGATGGTGATGCAGAGCGTTCGTCTGCCGTGACAACGCCGCGATCCTGCTGACCTGCTGTAGCTGTCCACCAGTATCGCTGGCCGCCACGCTTATGCTGGCGCCTCGATGGTGATGCAGCGAGCTCATCTGCCGTGACAACGCCGCGATCCTGCTGAAGCTGTCCACCAGTATCGCTGGCCGCCACGCTTATGCTGGCGCCTCGATGGTGATGTAGAGCGTTCATATGCCGTGACAACGACGCGAGACGCGACCCTGCCGAAGCTGTCCACCAGTATTGCTGGCCGCCACGCTTATGCTGGCGCCTCAGTGGTGATGCGGAGCGTAATACTGTTAACCGCTGCACAGGCGTCGCAATCCTTCTGCTGCGTCTGCCGTGACAACGCCGCAAGCTACTTGAAGTTTTCCACCGGTGTCGTCGGCCGACACGCTCATGCTGGCGCCTTGATGTCGCCTCGATCGCACGAGGTAAGATTGTAGACGCGGCGACCTTCATCGCGCCCCCGAGCGCAATACTGCGGCTACCGCGAAGGCGTCGCTAATTTTCCTGCCGCGTTTGCCGTGACGACGCCGCGAACTCTGTTGATGCTGTTCACCGATGTAGCTGACTGCCACGCTTGCGCCGGTGCCTCCCGCGCTGACGGCGGCCACCTCGAGAAGGCCACCGAGCACGATACTGCGTGACGCGACAGGGCATCGAGACGCCTTTCGAGCTGACGACGGCCGTCTCAATCTCACCGCCGAACATAACAGCGTCTGCTGCAGTGACAAGCTGGTAAGATTGCTGATGTGGGCCCTTGGTGCTGCTAGCCGCCACGCTGATAACGCCCGTCGCGCCTAAGATGTCACGCTCACCGCGAACACTGTCTTCCCCTACAATGGTGCCACGACCACGACTATCCAGGCTCCGTCTGCTACGGTATCGTTGCAGACTCTGTTGCTGACCAGGCTGATACTACCCTCCAATGTGACGCCGGGCGCCGCTATCAGCTGACATCCCGTACACTATGGTATCCACTCTTCTCTTTCCAGTTCCCGTGAAGTACGACTGTATTTACACTCTATTTTGACCAAGGACTCCTCCGTCGCCGAAGTGAGAACAGATAAATTCTAAAGATGCTACGTCCTAACGTGGTTTGGACACCCATAGTTGAACGAGGTAAGACGTCAATAACCGGACGAGGAGCCGCACTGCTGCGAGGGTGTCCTGACGATGTTCGCGAGCTATCTAATCGGAGAGGCGCCTCGCGAGAAGACCCTGTGATTCCTGTACATCGCTCATTGTGTAGGTCAAAGACATCGTAAAGGTTTGCGGGGAAAAAAAAAAAAAATCCCTTTCAGAATGTCCAGATCTGAATTCGAGCCAGCGTCCTGCATCCTGAGCGTGCGTCTGTTTACCGGGCGGACACCAAAACCGATCGGCAATCTGGCCGCGGGGGTTCCAAGTACACGATGATTTCCCGGAGGCTTGTGGCGCCCCCTGTCCATTCGAGAGATTAACTTATTCGCCGAGCCTCTAATAAACAAATTGGGAAAAATAAACCTGCTTCGCCTTAGTGAACTTCAGATTCCAGCTCAAAGCGAAAGGGGCCAGGAACTCAGGAGTACTTCAGTAGTTATCATCTGGCTCGACTATACTCAATTGATATAGTGCTTGATTCGATCGTAGAACCTGATTTCATAAATTTCACAACTTTCGTGGTCTACAGAGGAAGGTTGCACCGCTGTAGTTTCCAGCATTACCTCGTACAGCTGCCGATAGCTGTAGGCCAATCGCCCCTGTTTTGCTTGCATCTGCAGCCCGATAAGACCTTCAATAATCGGAACATTGTACGAACTAAAGCTCTTCCGATGGAGAATAATCTTCAACAGGCGGTGGCGCTGGCGACTGAAGTGACATGCAGTCGGATTAAGGTTCGCATAGCACTATATGCTATGCACAGTTCAGTTGTATGTTATGTTATGCTGTACGATGGCAGGACTACATCTCTTCTGTTACGAGTAACTACGACAGTAACTGCTGACTCCAACAGACTGTCGTACGAGGTCAGTATGCACCCCTGGGAGCCAAGTAAGTGACCTTCGGTGACCTCGCCTTCTTCTGCTTCGCCCGTCATCGTACCTCTTCGTCTGCGAGAGCCCTGCATTACGCCGTACAACGGTACGTATTAAGCCTCCGCCACACATAAAGCGCATTCCGCTTCGCTAACGCTACGCTATCAGCGCGCTGAATGCGCGTGCATTCCGCTCGCGTCCCGCGCGCGTTGCGCTCGCTATCAGCGCTCGTTCGTTCCCGCTAGCGCCCACTGGGCGCAACGCCAGCGTTAGTGCGGTGCACCGCCATTATTGCGCTCCGCCTACGCTCTTAAAGCGCGCATGTGTGGCGGTGTTAAATTCACCCCTTGACCTGCTACCACGACGTGTTCAGCAACCACCAGCGATGCGACACGGACGTCTCCACCTCTCAGTCTACTCTGTCGACCTTCATTGCACGAAGTAGAAATCCGTCGCATCGGGTTTTGGATTAGGTAATGGATTACCCTAAGAGTCAATGACTGACTTAAAGAAATCGACTGATACCTCCGTTCAGTGTAGTAGCAATCGACAGCGCTCGTACTTTTCATCTTCTAGGCTAGTTTTACCGAGCGATCGGTATCCTCAAATGCCCTCACTAAAAAGAGTTCAGAGTTCAGGAGTCTCGCTTGCAACCGCGCTCGCTTGACGCGAAATAGTCTGATCGAAAATACCAGTATTGTAACAAATAGCCCTTGGGCGCGTGAGTGATGACCTTTTTCTGTGTTTGATATGGACGTAAGACGTTGGACTTTAAATAGTCATATCAAAGCTAATATTGATTTAGATAATTTTTACGAAGGGTTGACAAAAGCAGTATCAATTACGTTACCCTGCTACAGTACAGATAGTTACACTACTTTTACAGTTAATTTCCACACTTTGTGTCTGAAATTGGGTTTATAACCTGATAAAATAACGTGTCTGTTAATAATAATAGTGTATCTAAGGTTTTTGTATCTTGTTCAAGTCAGCCTCGCCTACATCTTTTTTTGGTTTTGATCTGCGATGTATAATAATGTCATTTCTCTAACTATTCGCTGACTAAAGCTAAACGTCATCACGAAAATCTCTTTATGCGTTTCTGGCACCGAGATATTCGCGGATCGAAGGCTATTTCGACTGATACATCTGTCAAATCGGTTCAACTGATTCACTTATTCTTCTATGCTATGCCAATAGGGCTACCAAAGGGTTGCGCGCCAGCTGACTCGCCACCAGGAGATAATAAACAGGTCTCTATAAAGACCTCGGATATACAAACGGCACAAATAATATAAAAATTTTACCTTCCAATAAAATTTGTATTATTTTGCCTGGTATATCCGAGGTCTGAGTGATGCCTTCCTGGTAGGCTTAATATACCGTCGGCACTTCTCCTCAACAATGAGGGTGGCTGGTGGCGAGTCGGGGCGCGGGGGGGCCTTGTGTTGCAGGTGGGGAAAAACGGGACTACCAACATCGCGGCGGTGAGACGCCGGAGCGACTTACAACGAACGATGGCGCCATCTATCGGTCCGATGCGACGTCTGCGACGTACTCTCTATAAAGACCTCGGATATACCAGGCAAAATAATACAAATTTTATTGGAAGGTAAAATTTTTATATTTTTGTATTTGACAGTTCAAAGCTTCAGTGGGCACGATTCGAACGAACACTTTGTACGACTTTCGACTGACTTTCATCAAACTCGATCTTTACCAATCGGTTAATGAAGAACTGGTTTTAAATAATACCAGAGAAGCGTTCATTTCGGCGCAACATTTGAAATTCAAAACGAAGCCGATTGGCTTACCGAGCGATCGAATTCTTTATACGATACTTAAGTCGCCCAAGTATGGCATACTGCACCTTTCTTCCGGGAAGTATCATCTGCAAACACACAGCACCTTTACTCAGCAACATATCGACACCGACCAGCTGTGGTACCGCCTGCATAGACGGGCGTACTCTCACATCCAAGACGAATTCTCGTTTGTAGTTGGAGCTACCGAGTGTGAAAACATAACTGGAGTAATGACGATTCGACACACGCCAGCCTACTCCACTTCGGAACATTCGCTGGGACGTGTGCATACGACTTTAGAACGACTACAGGTTATGGAAGGCTCTAGAATGGTCATACCTACTACTCATCTTAATTTCCGAACGGAGTCTGTTACAAATCTTGTTTTCAATATAACCCATTTACCGAGACACGGAAAAATCGAAGTAATAAGCGAAAGCTTAAAAATATTGAGAGACAACACCACTTATTTCACATTAAAGGAACTAAATTCAGATAGGGTTTACTACTCACACGATGATTCCGAAAGTAGACACGATTCTTTTCATTTTATGGCTCTTAGTCCTGAACCCGAAGATTTTCAGTATGTTGGGGTGTTTCACATCGATATAATACTAAAGAACGACAACAGCCCGGTGAGGGCGAACGATAAGGTGTTTCACATCGTACACGGCGGCGCCCGCCTCATCACGGCCAGGGACCTGAGCTACACCGACGCCGACCTGGACACGAAGCCGGCAGATATCATCTACACGATACAAAGATTCACTAAAGACCCGCCGAACGGAGGCATATACAGAGCCGATAATCCCGCCGAACAGATTGCTCAATTCTCCCAGGACGATATTAATAAGAACCTGGTACTATTCAAACATCAAGGTAAAGAGTACGGCAAGATGGCATTCTGGATATCAGATGGTTTATTCGACGTGAACGGAAATCTTGAGATTCAAGCGTCGCCGCCGTTTATTAGAATGTATCCCACAAACGGGTCAATAGTGGAAAACGGTAAAGCGGTTGTGATTACGACGAGGGATATGCAAGTGGACACGAACATGAACTGTTTGGAGGAAGACATTCGGTACGAGGTGACGCTGGAGCCGAAGCATGGCGCTATTGAGGTCGGGGAGGGGCAAGGAGCGGTGACGTTCTCACAGCTGGACGTGGCAGCCGGCCGCGTGGCCTACCGCCATCGCGAGCCCCGGACTCCTGCCGACCAGTTCAGGTGCATACATATTTGACTTACACTCTGATGTTTGGCTTAAATTATACATACATATTGCATACATTACATTTTCCTTGTGATTACAATTCAACAAACTTGATTAGTTAATAATAGTACATTACATCAGAGGCCGGGAAAATGAGGATTTCCGACCAAGTGGGTATATACTGCCGAGCGAGTGTGCGACGGATAGGGATACGAGGCCGGGAATCCGTTTTCACGCCGAGGCATGTATAGTGCTTTTCTCAAACATACAATGAAATAAAAAAAAAATGCTCTAAAGGACAATGTTTTATAAAAAAAAGTTACTTTGCAGGCCTAGGCCTAAAAAATAATATGAAATCCCTTTACAGTCCTCTCGAGTTGTTGCGCCCAAACAGCGATACTTCCCAGTCCATTTTAAGGAACGTAAAGACAATATTTAATTGCATGTTTGAGAAAATATCTTTAAATACTTAACATTTTTTTTCCTGTTCAAGGTTTAAAGTGAAGTGTCTGGAAGCTTGGGGTGAAGGGATATATCCAATCAAAATATTCCCATCAAGTTATTGGGAGCCGCTCAAAGTAACGACTAATCGTCCTCTAGTAGTCGAAGAATCTACGAGTGTCAACATCACCAAAGATGTGTTAGAGGTAATGTAAATATTCATAATTATATGAATATGACCATTAGGTCATACTCGGAAAATATTCTCTTACTAATATGATACACTTTTCAACAGGTCATGCATCCACAAATCGAGCCATCGAACATAATTTTCCAAGTTACGCAAGGCCCGTATCATGGGTGGTTAGAAATCACCGCCACCCCAGGCGTGGTCGAGGTTGAGACTTCAAACGAGGAACCAGCGCACACGACCGTGTTCGACCAGTCCATTATTAACGGCAACCGTCTCGTGTACACGCAGTCCGGCGTCAACCGCACCAGAGACAAGATCGTCATGGACGTCACCAATGGCATCGTTTGGCTGAGAAACGTTGAGTTGAACATAATAATAATACCAGAACATTTTTATGTAACCGTATCCAATTTGACAGTCGTCGAAGGAGAAGCCATCAGCATTAAACCAGAAATGTTCCGCACGATAACAGAGTACTATAGAGGAAAAGTGGTAGCCTACAAGGTACTAGAAAAACCTAAAAATGGAAAGATTTTGATGGGCGATCAGGAACTGAGTTTGCTGCCTGTTCTCAAACTCAATTCTGGAAATATTCAGGTACGCCTTACATTACATTTGATATCGATATATATTTCTTCTTCATGGCATTGCCTCGCGACGCTGCTTACTCTGTGAAGACTCGATTATTCGGCTCTGTTTTTGCAATTGAATAAATATTACAAAATTTGTTGAATTGAAAGGCAGTAGGGTGAAGTTCAATGCAAGTTCTTCTTTTTGTACATTCTTCAAATATAAAACTAATCAATAATATTATTTTTATTAGATTTATATTGACCGGGATATAGACCTTGGTGACCTTTTTGATTTTTGTCGAGCTCCCGATATTTCGACGCAGTTGCATGCACGTTGCATCACGGAAAACTGACGAAGGCGGGTGGATCTCAAAGTTGCGGAGACAGCGCGCGTGAAATATCAGGAGCTCGACAAAAATCAAAAAGGTAACCACGGTCTATATCCCGGTCAATATAAGTCTAATGAAAATAACCGTGAATCTTTCAAACTCTTATTTTTAGTATGTAAACGACGGCTCCGAGGAGTCATCGGACTCGTTCAAGCTGGTGGCAGCGACAGAGAACAACAAGGAGAGCGAGCCGTTCACGGTGCGCGTGAGTGTGGCGCCGGTGAACGACGAGACGCCCATCGTGGCCGCCAACACCGGCCTCTGCGTGTGGGAGGGCGGCACCTTCACCTTTACGAGGAACGAGCTGTGTAAGTTAAAATAAAAATAAATAAATATATTATACAACATTATTACACAGAATGACTCAGTCCCACGGTAAGCCCAAGAAGGCTTGTGTAAATGTGTAGTGGGTACTCAGACAACGATTTTATATAATATACAAATACTTATATAGATAGAAAACATCCATGACTCAGGAACAAATATCTGTGCTCATCACACAAATAAATGCCCTTACCGGAATTCGAACCAAGAAGTGAAGTTATTTTATTACATCAACTATGTATTTATCGCCCGTTCTACGCTTCATGTAATAGTAGAGCGGCGAGAGGGTCTCGGAAAAAGTTGATGTGACTGGAGAGTATACTGCTGACAAGTGGTATCGTTGTGATCGGTAGACTTTACTGAGTACGAAATAATGACTTGTCGCATTCTCAGACTGTGGGGGGTTAACTATGACGTCACAAAGATCGCGGTCCCGGGTTTCAATTTTTTGCCAATTTGTCTAGAACCCCTTATCCAATTTTGAAAAATGAGGTGTCGATTGAAAGCGTATAACATGCTGATTAAGATTTCTTATATGTGAAAAGTATAGTTTTGTTAGTTATTTTTTAATTAACAATAATGCAAAAAATACTTTTTTTTTACTCTCTTTTTTGATTTTTGTGACTCAAAAAGGCAATGAAAACGGCCACTTAGCTAAAAAATATGTTATATAAATCATTTAACTACATTATTAAGCTATCTGTTGCTTTTTAAATTTCTATGATCGGATAATAAATAAACAAACTACAATCACATACCTGTAGGCGGGGAGTACCGCTTTTTTTTTTTTTTTTAATTTAAACTGTTTATTTCTATAAATAATTACAAATAACATGTTTTTTCTTAACTACTAATCTTAACTAATAAAGATTTTTTGAGTTAAGGAGTCCTATCTTTTATGGCTAAGTAATTATACTAATGATTGCATGCATTTTTACATATTTATTTGAGGGTTAAGTATTCAATTAATTGGCTTCGGCTTGACACGCATAACATTTCTCATAAAAAAGGGAATTTTCAGCAAAAGAAACCAACGTGTATTCTTGATAAAATTACAAAAAAATTAAACACAATAAAATCAACAAATAAAAGAAAAAATTACTTAAAACTAAACTTAAACCCTAGTTTTTTTTCTCCCCTGACCCTCTGTATAGCTTTTAGGCCAGAGAACAACCCATATGTCACCTTTACCTCCCCTTTTAAACTCGTCTAGGGTATCAAATCTAGGAAACTAGTCAAATTGCATACCCACTTTTTTCCTTTGTAACCACCGCAGACTGGCGATTATTGATTTTAAGAAAATGATTGACATTGTATCTTAAATTACTTTAATTGTACTTTCAAATGATACCAATATTGATAGGTTACGATGAATAAGATTAGAGGTATATCTGCTTGAAACGAATTTTGCGCGAGGTGTAATTTGGTAGACGCCGAATGTATGGGAACGCGTGTCAAGCGGTACTCCCCGCCTACAGGTATGTGATTGTAGTTTGCTTATTTATTATCCGATCGTAGAAATTTAAAAAGCAACAGATAGCTTAATAATGTAGTTAAATGATTTATATAACATATTTTTTAGCTAAGTGGCCGTTTTCATTGCCTTTTTGAGTCACAAAAATCAAAAAAGAGATTAAAAAAAAAGTATTTTTTGCATTATTGTCAATTAAAAAATAACTAACAAAACTATACTTTTCACATATAAGAAATCTTAATCAGCATGTTATACGCTTTCAATCGACACCTCATTTTTCAAAATTGGATAAGGGGTTCTAGACAAATTGGCAAAAAATTGAAACCCGGGACCGCGATCTTTGTGACGTCATAGTTAACCCCCCCCACAGTCTGAGAATGCGACAAGTCATTATTTCGTACTCAGTAAAGTCTACCGATCACAACGATACCACTTGTCAGCAGTATACTCTCCAGTCACATCAACTTCAAAACTAGACGACTTTTTTCAATTCCGCCGCCTTACTATAAATCATGTGCTTAAGATTTTTTGACACTTTAATCACAGTTAAGGCCTACTCACGATCTTCAATGAGGAGACACACTGACATCTTATCCCGCCAGGCGGCGCCTGTGCAAGTGTCTAGGAATGTCACTGTCATTCATACGTGTGAGAGAGAGAGAGATAAAAATATCTTCTCGCTCTCACGTATGAAATTCTTCGTCTGTGCAAGGGACTAATAAGGTGGCGCCATCTGTCATACCTTTGAGTTTGCCTCCTCATTTTTCGTGTTCTGTCATTTTTTAGGTCTAACTGACCGTTGCCGACCGGTAGACTGACCGTCAGTGGACCCCTTTACTAAGTGGTCGTCGAGAAAACCAGTTTGTGAATGACTCGACCGAATCTCTTGAAAAAATCACATATAATTATGAATATCAACATAACAAGGCAATAACTTTAGTTTGCACGATATTAATAATAGATATTTCGAAATAAAAAACCATGGAATTGTATCATCAAGACTTTGTATCAAACTATTGGTAGTTGCTGGCTCCTTCAACAAGCCTATCCGATTTCCCAAGATCAAATTCGTCAAAGTTTATACACTATGCCGAGCTCAATCTAAAAACCGGACAGGCTATAGTAACCTAACCTAAACTCTACGTCTTTGTTTCTTTTTTACAGATGTGAACGACATTGATACACCACTAGAAAATGTTACAATAATCGTGGTTGATATAGTTTCTGGGCATATCGCTATGAAGGGGAATATCCACGAGCCCGTCACGCGCTTTACGCAAGCTGACATTGATAACGGGAATGTGGTGTTCGTCCACAAAAGTAAGTCATTCTTATATTGGTTGGTATATCTTCAGGTGAAAGTCATGAGCGTCTTATTAATATTTACGCAAAAAGTATCGAACCAATCTGTAAGGATGTATTCATTTCTTTCAGATGGCTCAAAAGGCAAAATGATCTTCAACGTTACGGATGGCCTACACGAACTGTCTAAAATTACATTTCTTATTACAACAAAATCTGTATCTTTGAAACTTATCAGAAAGCAGAATCTTCGGGTTTTCCCTCTAATGAGAGAACCATTAAATAACTATTTGCTGATGGCTAAGTGCTCAGATTATACCAGAACCATTGTCTATAAAATAGACAGGACACCGTCTCTGGGCAGACTGATTATGCTAAGCGAAGACAGCCACCACAAGTCTATCAAGCAGTTTACACAGGAAGACGTCAATAACACTCTCGTCTACTACGAACATACACATCCTTTTTCAGATTTGCACACGAACGACTCCTTTATATTTACGGTTGAAGCCGCACTGGCTAAACCGATAACGGATCAAGTTTTCAACATCGATATATCGGTATCCTCGGGAGGCTTAGCTAAATATGTTCATGTACCTCAGATTAAGGTGAACGAGGGTGATAAGGTTCCGATCAAAGTGAACGTTACGAACGTAGTAGTGTACCTGGAGAGCCAGGCCGGGCTGCGGCAGCCGCAGGTGGAGGCGCAGTGGTCGCAGCCGGCGCACGGCGCGCTGCAGCCGCCCGTGTCCTCGCTCACGCAGGCGCAGCTCGAGGCCGGCGCCGTGCTTTACCAACACGACGACTCCGACACTACACAGGACAAGATAGAAATGTCCCTCTTCCTTCTGCCTGACTATGTTCTCCTCTGTAACGTCACCATCTTTATTCATATTCTTCCAATCAACGACCAACCTTTTAGACTTTTGACTGAGACGCCGCAGATACAAGTAGTGCAGGGCGAGAATTATACTATCACTAAAAAAGATTTGATCACTGAGGACGCTGACACCGGTCCCTCTGGCATACTTTACGATATTATAAGCGGTCCCACCCAAGGAAGGATCGTCATGATGGACAAAAATTTGAGCATTGACGATGCTCAATCAATAAACAAATTCACTCAAGATGATATCAACAATGGACGCGTAATATATGAGCATTCTGGCATGCTTCAAACGGCCACCTTCTACTTTAGGGTATGGGACGGACAGTTTAAGCCTATGTATAAGATATTCACGATTGACGTGTTGCCTGTATCGCTGAACGCGTCCGCATTACACCCAGTATTGTTGCAACAAGGCTCTAATGTTGCTACGGTGACCGCCGAGCAAATATATATCGAAACGAATGCCAAAAAGTACAAGGTATGGTACAATATTACTCGACAACCTCTGCATGGCATGATATACGTGGGCAGGAATCCAGTCACTTACTTCTCCCATCGAGATTTGATGGACAAGGTGGTCATTTACATGCAGAACGATATGACAGCAGCCAGTGACAGTTTTGACCTCATCGCGTACATCCACAACAGTAATGCAACAAATCCTTTCACAATTAACGTCCTGGTTCAGCCTCTCATGGTTTTGAAAGATATTAAAGTTGACGGTGACAAGTCAAGAATAACTCTTAGTAATATGGACGCAACCGGTCTAGCTAAGTTGACCGGAAGTAATCCATTATATACCATTTTAAATAAACCTAGGCATGGTACTGTCAAGAACATAATAAGAAGTTCAGGAGGAAATACCAGTGCGAGGGAAAGAGAAGTTCCTTACTTCACGCACGAAGATATCAAAGCAGGGGTAATTTACTACGTGACCAAGAAGAGGTCTCACGAACTATTCGGCATGGAGGACAGTTTCCGATTCCTACTGGCGGCGACGATATTTCAGCCGGCTGCAGGCGAAATTAAAATTTATTTTGGAAGCAAATCGAAAAAGAACTTGCCAGGGCCTAATGATCCCGAGGGTCACGAGGGAGTACTCGTAAGTTATTATTTATTAGATAATAGGCATACTGAGTAACATGCAACCGAATCATTTTGACATCGTATTCCTGATCATATTTCAAGACTTTACTGTTTCAGAGTTTTAACTGTTTATTTCTTAGTACAATATGCTTGTTTGATGGCGTTGATGACATTATGGGGCATAATCTGACTATCTTTATTGGTAGAAATATAATATTTTGATTGATTGAGATGTGTCGAAAAGTATCAAGCACCACATTGGAAAAATTAGTTTTCATGAAAGTGTTAATTCTACTTTAGCTGATAGTTTTATGGAAAACATATACTTTTTAGGTACACATTAAAAAGATCATAAAAAATACAAATAAACCCAAAAAACAATTTTTGCCGAACTTTACTTGGTCAGTTTTTTCTTCTTTTTGCCCCAGATAAGTATGCGTGGTTAACATTTTTCGGGTTACTCGTGTTGCTTAATTCGTTAATTCGTGTTGTTTATATTGTAATTGCATGGAAAAACTGATAAATTAGCTGAAGAAATATTAGTTTGCACTGACGTAATTTGCAATACAATTTTGATAGTCTTACACAAGTGATAAAGATAAAGCTAAAAGATTCATTGAGTTAATAAAGGTGCTTATTCTACTTACAATTCTTACATTCTTATTATGGTACTAAACCAAAAATGTCATCTGGCCCCGTAGCCGAATGGCATTTCTACGACGACGCGTTTCGTGAGTGTTTGTGCATTTGGCTACGCACGCTGATCCCCATACTAGTGTGAACTGTATTACGGTTGTACTCTAGGTGGCCAACGGCGACTCAGCCTCGTACTACCTGACGATCCTGATGGCGCTGTCTGGCGTGGTGCTGGCCATGCTGGTGTTGCTGGCGCTGGTGCGGTGCCGGCGCTGCCTGGCAGGCGAGCGGCGCGCGCGCGCCAAGGCGCACGGCCAGAGCCAGGGCGCCGTGGCGCCCATCCCGCTGCCGCGCCCGCCCGACCATCTCATGCCGTCGCCGGCGCACCCCACGCCACCCATAAAACGGTACGTGTTAAAGTAGATGAATGCAGCTTCGAGGCAATGTGTGTTGTGACCAAGTCTGTATAATGCGTTTACGAGTAACCTTCCGACGCCTTAACGGTGGTTTGTACCAACAAACCGTCTGTCACCGATTTTGCGTTCGCAATTCCTTTTTGTATGGGACTTCCCATAGACTTCTGCTGAGTGACGTTGATGATGTTAACTGTGGTTGATGCAACTGGCCTTTATGTATAACAAGAGGTATGCTTTGTTTTAAGCAGTCTAAAATAAAACATGCGCGATTTGAATGTTGTACCGTATTAGTGTTTTTAATACACCGTGTCCAATAAGTCCGAATACTCACATTTTACCTCAGTTCTAAAGATATAGGGATCACAGGCCATCAAATTCTTATTTAAACTAAAGAGTATATTCCTCTTAATAAAATACAAGCACAAAGTACATGAAATTTCCGAAGTGTCTAAGAAAAACAAAGGGGTAAAGTGCCAACAAAATACTTGCTCGGCACGCAGGTGACGAGTTATTTTTTATAAGGAGAATCTGTATGTGATAAAACAGACGCCACGTGTCCAAAATAAACTATTATGGGTACCGAGGATAGATAACATTCCAGGCAACTAGAAAAATGTGCCTAGGTTCCAGAGCTCACCATCGGCCCAGGTGTGGGATGCAGTATGTAAGCGAGATAAACTACCTTCAGTACTTACAGATAAAAGCGTTAAAATCAACGTTTTTTTCTTTAAAACCAAGGTTTTGGAGAAAAAAATGCCTTAAAGTTAAAAAGGATGCTTGGGAATGAGTATCATGTGTCCCAACAAGACGCACCTCCAGCACATTCGGCAAATGGTATTCTAGCGTAGTTTCAGACTAATTTGGCAGTTTTTTATCCGAAACATGAGTGGCCACCCAGGCCTCCAGGTTTAGGCGTATTAGACTATTTTGTATGGTCATACATGCTTTGAAGACTAAACTTTTATAAAATCATAAACCTAGATCATTTCAAAAAGGTTATCGAGAGTATTTGGGATGAAATGTGAAGAAAACGGTGCGTGCCGCGTGTGATCCGTTTGAGGCTGGTAAACAAGTTAATGCTGGATTTATTCCAAAACATTTGTTGTGAATGTAGTAAATAAGAGTGCCATTCATAAAATATAATAATAATGTAGTAACTATTTGTTCATTTTGTTTTATTGGCTATTTGTGCTGTATTCAAACTTATTGGACACGGTGTATAAGCGCTCGGTTATTTTATATGACAGACGCTTGTGATCACAGAATGTATAAAAATGGCTATGCGCATTTTGCCTGCATTGATGCGATCTAAATGTAAAATTCAGTGTGCATCAGAATGACTGACCAAAGTGGCAGATCGATGTTGGAGTACCATCAGCATTTACTACCTATTTGCTACTATTTACTACCTATATTGACATATTTGCTACCTAAGTTAAAAAAAAGATTTTCCAAAAATAATGTGGGCAGTCATTCTGACGTCAGGATAACTGCCCAAACTGAGTATGTCGGGGTTGGACCCCCTAATTTGCAACAATGTATATACTATGATTTACTACCTATTTGCTACCTACACATATATTTTTTTCAGATTTTTTAGGTAAAAAATAACGATTTTATGAGCAAAGTATTATTTTTAGAGATTTCTTCCATAAAGTGGGCAGTTATTCTGACGTCAGGATGACTGCCCAAACTGAGTATGTCGAGGTTGGACCCCCCAATTTGCAACAATGAATGTACTATGATTTACTACCTATTTGCTACCTGCACATATATTTTTTTCGGATTTTTTAGGCCAAGATTAACGGTTTTATAAGCAAAATAGTTTTTTTGTAGAAATGTGTTTCATAAAGTGGGCAGTCATTCATACTTCAAGTTGGACCCCCTAATTTGCAACATTCTATGTCCTATGATTTACTACTACCCATTTGCCTACTTACATAATATATGTATGTTTTCAGATTTTTTTAAATATGAAAAATTTAATAAAATGAAATAAATATAGGCCCCAAGGCCCCATTTGCCTACCTACATAATATTATATGTATGTTTTCAGATTTTATTTATAAACAAATAAAATGAAAATGTATAGATATTATATGTAGGTAGCAAAGGTAGTAAATCATAGGACATAGAATGTTGCAAATTAGGGGGTCCAACTTGAAGTATGAACGACTGCCCACTTTATGAAACATATTTCTACAAAAAAACTAATTGCTTATAAAATCGTTATTCTTTGCCTAAAAAATCCGAAAAAAATATATGTGCAGGTAGCAAATAGGTAGTAAATCATAGTACATACATTGTTGCAAATTAGGGGGTCCAACCTCGACATACTCAGTTTGGGCAGTCATCCTGACGTCAGAATGACTGCCCACTTTATGGAAGAAATCTCTAAAAATAATACTTTGCTCATAAAATCGTTATTTTTTACCTAAAAAGTCTGGAAAAAATATATGTGTAGGTAGCAAATAGTTACTTAGTAAATCATAGTATATACATTGTTGCAAATTAGGGGGTCCAATCCCGACATACTCAGTTTGGGCAGTCATCCTGACGTCAGAATGACTGCCCACATTATTTTTGGAAAATCTTTTTTCTAACTTAGGTAGCAAATATGTCAATATAGGTAGTAAATAGTAGCAAATAGGTAGTAAATGCTGATGGTACTCCAACATCGATCTGCCACTTTGGTCAGTCATTCTGATGCACACTAAAATTCATATGTGTGAGTTCTGCTACCTGATATGGTGTATGGTGGCAACAAATAATTGATTATGATTATTTACAGGTACGTGTCATCGGAGCAGTCTGTGCACACGGGTGCTAGCACGCCGCTGCCTTCGGGCGGCAGCGTGGCATGCAAGGTGACGCCGCTAGCAGACGCGGCGTTGCCCGACCTCAACTCGAGGTACCCCTACGGCACCGAAGACCACACAGACGTAAGTAACTTGGTGTGACGTCACTACATGATTTGAATATTGTGCTGTCGTGTGGCAGTGTGACGTGCAAGCTGCACCGCAGCCCAACCTCTTAACTCGAGGTACCCTTATGGCACCGAAGACCACACAGACGTAAGTAACCTAGTGTGACGTCACTCTACATGATATATCATGCCATCGGGTGGAAGCGTGGCGTGCTAGGTGACACCGCTGCAAGATCTCAATGCGAGGTACCCCTACAGCACCGAAGACCACACAGACGTATAAATTTCACTACTTGATATATTGTACTGTCGTGTGGCAGTGTGGCGTGCAAGGTGACGCCGCTGCCCGACCTCAACGCACGGCACCCGAAGACCCCACAGGACGTAAGTGACGTGGTCTGAGGTCAGTTTACGCGATATGAAAGCGTCGGGCGGCTGCTTTCAATAACTCCAAGTCGAGTTTAATTTATGTTGCAAACACATACCCGTAATGTTAAAAAATATGAGGCAATAAACTCACTTCGTTTGTGTTTTAACAGCGACACACGTTTTGAACAAGTCTGCTTTTCACATTTGTATAGTAAATAACGATATCGTTTGGCAGGCGGAAGACTGGAGCAGCTACGAAGCCAGCGAGACCGCGTACCCGATCAGGGCGCCCGGGGCAGCCCCGGCGAACCCCATGCTGCGTCGCAACCAGTACTGGGTCTGACCCACGCACACCTTCACACTGCCCAGGCAACCTCGACCAGGTAATCCTACATTCGCCTCTTACAATATGTTCCACACATACGCTCTATTATGGCCCCAGAAACAAAATTGCCATTTAGATTTTTTCCGAAAAATAAAATATCACTATTTTACAATTAGAAATATGTAGATCAAAAATCAACAGAATCAGTTCAGACATGCGTCCCGTAAAGGAGAACATCCGGACATTTAAAAGCATTTTGGCCCAAGCTGATACGCAGATCTTCGTTAGGTATATGTGTCTATATAAATAGTGTACCTACACATTACAGTAATCCTCACGACGCACGAAGAAGGCTGCGTGACGTTGAACCGGCGGCTACCGCAGCGGCGCTACGCCGACTTTGTTCCTACGCCTTTCCTGCTCAGCAACTACGGAGTCAAGAAGCACGAAAACTGCGAGGTAACCCTCTGAGCAGTCTGAGCTCTTTACCTACTCAAACCAAAAACTATTGAATAAAAATACTGTAATAATCATGTTCCTAGGAATTCCACATTCGTAACAATAAGCAATTTAACCGAATAAATATGTTTACGGGCATTTGTTATGCCATGGAGTTGGTCGCTGTTGCGAGTGGGTGTGGCCTAAGTGTAATGTAAGTTAGCGTTTCGCTGTTTTTTACAATTGTGGTGCCAAATTGTTTAATTGTAATAGTGTGAAAGATGAAGGTTGTTAATGAGCTCATTTCTCTGCGGGTCGGCGTATGAATGTATACTTGTATAGTTAATAGTAAATGATACGAAGGGTAAACAACGGCCCCAGGCGGGTACAGATCGCAGTGACTTTCTGACAGGGCCGTTGGCGATCAAGGCAGTTTTGACTACTACAATACTAGTAACATAATAAAAATCTAACAAATTACTTTTCGTTTGC
Source organism: Leguminivora glycinivorella (assembly GCF_023078275.1). Classification (NCBI taxonomy): domain Eukaryota; kingdom Metazoa; phylum Arthropoda; class Insecta; order Lepidoptera; family Tortricidae; genus Leguminivora; species Leguminivora glycinivorella. Next base: position 31,495,821 of record NC_062998.1, read on the forward strand.
GATTAACATCAAAAGGCCTCTCATTTTCATTACATAGGAATCATGAATACAAAACCAATAAGCGATGTTTTTAATCCTTGTAATGTTTAAAGACCTAGAGTGAGGCTTGTGCTACCTAAATTAATTAATAGGTACGTTTTTGTTTTTCTTATGCGAGGATGTCCTGAAGTACATAATAAACGTAGAATCTAGATTTAATTTTTGGTCAAATACCAAGACTGAGCACTATAGGTTAATATTAGAGAAGTTTGCAGATTTGGTCACACACCCTTATCCATAAGAATATTTCATAAATAGTAGAATAGGTATCTCAACAAAACATTGCAACTTTTCGCGTTAGACCTACTAAATCAACTGTTGTTAGGAAAATTACAGCAGTAAATGAATACAACTAGAAACCAATGTACGGATCATTTTGTTTAGAATGGAGAACGTTTTGTTCCTACGACGCTTGCACGAATGACACCGTCCTTATGATATATCTGGGAAGGAATACGAATACATTTATTGCTATATGCGAAGTGTTCGATACGATACCTAATCTGTATACGTTTTAACTTTTAGCTATTTCTACGCAATTATAATGATTTATTTCTAAATTATAGAAAATATTTAGTAATTTAAATGACCTATGCTTAAAAATATGAAGGTTATTTTACTATCTGTTGGGACTGGTATTATATATTTGTACATTAAATTTTTATAAATTTTTATTTTTATGTACCAGATTTTTATGTTTTCAATTTGTTTGTTCTACTATTTGTTCTCATATAAAAATGTTGACAAGATCCTGCGTTAAGTCCTATTTAAGTACTGACTCTTTGTCGTTGCACATCTTAAATATTTACCTGAGACATAATATAAACGTTGTGTCTTCGTTATAAATATAGAGATACAACTAAACACATTTGTTGTGGCAAGGTCTGTAAACAGAGAACCTACTGTCACTGTATGTAACGAGCGTGTAAGATTTTTCACTTCACGGTATATTTTAGTGAAGTGCTTACCCTAAACTAAGCCAAGGACCGTGCCAAAGTTCTACTAAGAATACATTTATACACAAGTTATAAGTTTTAATGATTAGTATATAATTTTAAGCTTGATTTAAAAACTAATTATTAAGTTCAATTACTATTAAAATTAATCTTATGTACGTTCTATTAAGAGGTTTAAGTCTCAATCATATTATTTATTATTATATCATATTTAATGATGTTGAAGTAAACTGTAGGAAAAATCTTTCATCTATTTAGCCAATGTTTCTTTAAAAAGTTCTTCACAAGGAAAGACTTTAGTACTTACAAATATTCCTCAAAACGGATTTTTATCTCTGTGAGACTGTCAACAAAATTGTTAGTCAAATTAAGGCCAATATGGTGGGCATAAGCCATTAAAATGTCCACACTCGGTGGTGTTGATAAAAACCGATCTTGTTTGAGACATCGCCTCACATATTTATAATTATTTTGTCAACCTTACCAATATTTTTTATAATGGACACAGTAAACTGTTATAAGAACTGTATTATAATTATTTATTAAAATTTAAAAGGGTAAAGTCGGTTTACGAACAGTAGTTTGACGTGACAACTTTAAACATTACAGTAGTATAGATTAAACAATGAGAATTTTAAATGCATGAATTACTTACCTATATTGCCGCTAAATACACATTGACGTGACAACGTCAAACTACCGTCCGTAAACCGACTTTACAGATAACTAATTTTTTTCTTTCAATCTTGTCTTGTAGCACTTTTTTAACATTTTCGAAAAGTAATCACATGTCAATTATCGACAGTACAGTTAAACTAATGCTTTAATTATTTTAAAATGCATTGCATTAATAATTATTGTATCTGAATTAATTTAGTCCACTTACAAAGAGGGGTCTACAGATAGAAAGATTACTGAAATGATTACTTTCTAGTATAGATTGGATTATTATTTTCCATTGAATGCTGAAATTATAGAATGTTGCCAAATTATACAATAACAACAAAAAAAAAATATTGTGATATAACATAATTTTATATATATTTGATAAACCTTCATTTGTGTATGATTTTAAATAAACGCTATAAAATTTCAGTACGCGCCCATGAATAGTAAAGAACTGTAGCCTGTAAAATTGAATACAGGGTGTTCCGGATTAAGTGCATACTATTTGACATAATAATTATCACTTCGTAAAATATACGGTTTATGGTTTTCACTGATTTTTAAGCATCAATCTTTGGAATTTCAGTTTAAACTTTCCTTATAAAAAAATAAGTTAGTGTTTGACTGCATGTTGTTCGACACACCTCGTATCAAATGTAAACGAGTGAGTAGAATAAAAAAAAAACGTTTGTGCCAAACGACAGTATCAACTCTTGCCAATATTAGTTCAATGAAACCTTTTTCTACCTGAAATGATTGTTCGTTACCTACATACATACAATCATTTAATTCACAAGAATTTATTCTATTATATTTACTATACGTTGTTATCTTACTATATATAAAACGAAGTGCCAAGTTTTGAAATTTATTTTCATTGTCCGTTACGGAAGTCCGTTCGTTTTGTAGAACCAAGCTATATGCCAAACCAGAAAATGTAGTACCATTGTTCGATTACTAATCGTTCGTTTGAATTTATAGCATGTACGAAAAATAATAATAGTCTAAAAAAGAAAACGTATATCTAAGATTTTAAAAATAAGTTTAATCTTTCCTTTAATTGCTTTTTCATGACTGATACATTCAGACAGAGGTACTTATTGTAGACCAATATTCTAGTGCACAATGTCTGACAGGCTATGGATGGGGAATTGAGGATGGACTTTATGAGTATAATCCTCAAACCAGTCTTTGTGAATTTGTAATAGTTACTGACATGTTCATAATGATCTCGCTCATATTTGTATGCATTATTATGGTACACACTAGTATAGGTACTAAAGTATCAAGTATAAAAAGAGGGAGCCATGGCAGTGACAATCGAATCAGTGAAAATATATTATTGAAATGATGAAGAAACTTTTCGTTATGCTCCACTGCTTCCAGAGCTATTTGTGGTTGGGTGTTTGTTGACATTGTTACGCTATGGTATTGGTTTGTGATATCTATCTAGCTCTCGTTACCTACTCTGAAATAGTAATATTTCAGATTATAAATTAAGTATGATTATAACGCTCAAATTGTAATGAATCCATATTAGTATCGTAGGTACTTTATGTATGAATTCCGACGTTGTAGATAGTTGCAGTTTTGACAGTCTATAATGTAGGCACACTTATAAATGAAATAGATTAAATGACTAGAGACGATTGTATACATTTGCTTTTTTAATAAAAATTAACAACAAAGAATTAAGAATATATTTATGATATTTTATTACTCGTTGAATTCTGCTGAAGATTTTTGTCAGTCGTTTTTAATATTGGTGTGGCCTGCAGTGTTTAGTATAGTGATAGCTAGTTATAGTAAGTAAACCGGTTTAAAAAAATTAACTTCAGGATTCTTTATAAGTTTTTTAAGAAGACAATGGGTTAAGAGTTGCATTTATGTTTGACCATTGTTATGCATAAAAATGACATAAGTGACGATGTGAAAATCCGTATCCTGTATTAATTTCTACCATTTAGGTAGTTAACAGTTTTTTAATAAATAATAACACAATAACTGGTAAAGTTTTTATTTTACAATTTAAGTAATTCTCACCAGATTTTACCCTTAACGTCTAAACGCACGTGTAAAGTAATAAACTGTTTATTCAATAAAATAAACAAACTAATAGGCAAAAACATAACAACTAATTAAATCATCTATTTTGGTAATAATACTAAAACTGTCTAACAATAATTCATAAGTTTTCATAGAAAAAGAACATGCTTACGATTTGTACTCATCAATGATTCAGTTATGTACAAAACTAAACAACGAGATTGTTCACGATTCACTAAGTTCAGTCTGGAGTATGAGTAAGGTAGGAAGGCAGGGGTGTCAGTCGACCTCGAGTTTCCTGAAGTTGCCGGTGAGGCCGCGCATGGCGTCGCCCACGGCGTCGGCGCCCGCGCAGGTGCTGGCTCCGGCGCGCAGCGCGGAGATGGCGCCCTCGCGCGCCGCTTCGCTGTACAGCTCGAGCCGGACCGCCATTTTGTCATTCATCAATAATGTGTCGCGTTGCTTGGCCAGCTCCTCCTTCCATAATTCTATAAATAACCAATATGTTTATATGAGATGTTCATTTTGAGAGTAATAGAGTTATTCATAAAACGATTTACTAAGTTTTTTATAATTCATTTATTTATGTATTTAGTTACAAGAACGGTTTACCATATCTTCTTATGTATCTGTACAAGTTACAGTAGCACATTGTGCAACGTACAAGAATGATTTTTCTACCTCCTGCTCCGACTACGTGTAATTGAACATTTACTGTGGGAGTGTGATTAAAATAATAATAACTAACTGCCTTATTTATTAGGCAGGCGTCCGGTTTTTTATCCATAGCCCAGTATTTAGTCCATCACTTTCATCAAAAAACATGGCTAAGAACACTCCCGACTAACTCAGCTTTCAGACAAAAAAAACTAAATCTAAATCGGTTCATGCGTTCGGGAGCTACGGTGCCACAGACAGACACACACACAGACAAACAGACAGACAGACAGACAGACAGACAGACAGACAGACAGACAGACAGACAGACAGACACGTCAAACTTATAACACCCCTCCGTTTTTGCGTCGGGGGTTAAATAGACCAGTTCATTTTAGATTCCATTAACTCTCAAATAGTCCTTACACCCTGGCGGGTGTTGCCTCTGCGTGTGTCCCATGATACGGGCAAGGGCAACATCCGCTCGGTGTACCCCTTACATTTCATTAAAATGTCGAAAGGGCCTCTACGTGTTGGCTTCGGCCCCGCGCACGCCTCCCAAAGGTCCGGAATACCATTGTTCCGTGATGGGAAAGACTAACTTAAATCTAAAATAGGCCATTAAATGAAAGTATTACACTGAAGCTTTCCTCATTGTATCGTAATCCACATTCTATTACTTAAATAGCTGTTTTAACTGTTATTGGATTGCCCGGTAATGTACAAATTACCTATATTTTATTAGGTATATTAAACTTACCTATCATCTGCTTCATTGGCATTTCTCCGCCGTACTCCTGAGGTAGCAGCTTCTTATCGATTTCTACTTCTTCGGGTGATGTGTACAGCTTTACTCGCTTTCTTATTTTTTCAGATATTAATCCCATTCCAAAGTCCAGTGCGAATTTGATTGTTGATTGAACATTGACTCCGTAGATCTCCTTGTGTCGCATCGGGATAGTTCTCTGAAATTATACACGTGGTTTAACTAGCCATCTAGCTTAAAGGTATGTCAAGAAATATGTATCGCATAGTGAGAGATGATATGAAACGAAAGCAAGTAAATGGTTAGATGACGGGCGAGGGATAAGAAAGACGAAAATTTGCTGCGCTGACCCAAAACGAATGGAAAATGGCAAGTGAATCATTATATATACCTATCATCCACAAGATTCTAAGTCATCATGAAACGAAAGCAGAATGATAAACTATCATGCGACATATTCAGACACGGACGGTGCACGAAGTGTAGTCGTCGCGAGCACTCACGTCGGATGACGGGGTCTTCATGTTGTGTGGTATGTTGATATATTACCGTGCGTATATCGTATATTTGAATATATGAAACCAAAGTTGAGGTGCCGTTAAGGTAAGGAAGACAGTTGATGTTGTTACCTCTCCATTCTTGACAATTCGCACAGCTTCTTTGGGAGTGAAGAGGGTAAGGTGAGGGAAACTGACGCCGCCGCCGTCCGCGTAGTGCACCAGCCCGCGCACCTGCACCTCCTCGTCCTCCATCAGGGTCTCGTAGCAGATCGCCATCACCCGACACATGTCCTGGTTTGTGTACTTATAAGGATCGAATACACCTACGAACACAATGCCACTTTAAAAATTGTCATCGCGAAAAAATTGGTATTCATGTTTTAGTCATTATAATCCACTTGTGCTGCAATAAAATGGGCAATGGGGTGAAAAGCAGTGAGGTAGTTATAAATCGACGTAAAGCTATTCTTTACATTATACAAGCGAATAATTAGGTAGTGACATTTTCATAACGTAGCAATTAACATGTTTCGAACGCTCGAAATAAAATTAATGAATGACACCATGCTACGCTTGGAGAAATTAGTATGTTTAGTTATGGTTTGAATAAATATTCTCCTCATTATTTCGAGTTTCGAACCACGTGAATGTACAACATGTATATACATGAAGTGTGTAATTTATATACATATTGAAACATATTATTATATTACAAATTACATAATTCTCAGTGGCATGTAGTCAATGATTCAATATAAATAGGTAATAATATTTCATGATTGGTTATATTTATATATCTTTTATAACTGTTCATTGTTTAACTTAACGCATGGGGCGTTATAGGGTCGCTATTGATTAATTTTTACAGAATTTTATTTAGCTTGCTGTTTGCTTATAATATGTAGGTAAGAAACTTACGATAAAATCAAATTGGGTGACAAATTGACAATGCAATGTTAATTGTACCAACCAACGAGTTGACCAGGCAATGGACACAGGAGATGGCCATAGAATACAACGCACCTTACATATCGACGGTGAAGTAACAAGAACTCCTAAGTACAGGTCGATTACAAAGATATGTATAACTTTTTCACCTTATTACAATGCAATAAGGTGAAAAAGTGGATACATATCTCTGTAGTCGACTGTACTTAGGAGTTCTTGTTGCTTCACCGTCGATATTTGTGCTTGTCTTTGTTAGTAATATCTCGAAGATAGTAGAGTACCTAGTAGGTACTGAACTTGTATATTTTTTTCGACAGCAATTACTTCGATACTCACGGCCAATTGGAATGTCTAAAATCATCTAAGTATCATCATCATCAAAACTGCTTACCATAAATAGAGGTTGTTTTATCAGGCTGTGATCGAATATGAAAATCATACAAACCAACAGTGGTAAGAAGACATTTTACCTGTAAGCCCTATTTTACTCTCTTACTAGAATAATAACAAATATATATTGTTAGAAACAGACGTCGGCATCGATTAGAGGTAAGAAACCTTTTATAAAATTGGGCCCTAGCAGTTTCGACGCGTCAAACCGAAACCTAAGCCAACTGAATAGTGTATAAACATTTCACAAGTAAATAATAAATAAAGTATCTACTAAATATTAAATAGCGATATCCTGATACTAAAATAATTATTAATAATTCATATTATGCGATGAAGATATACTACGTGAATAACATAACTGGTGATATTAGGATAGTCTTAGATAATATCTACCAGGCCTGTATATGATAACTCGACGACCATTCTTATCTTTGAATGGGCTCACAAAAATGTACCTGAAACATAAAGAGATTTTAAAATGGTTGATAAGCAATTGTTTCATAGTACGATTTGGCCCTTCTAGTGAAAAATTGCTCTTGTCATATTAACATGAAGATGGACTCCTTGTATAGACAGTTACTCACAGACATGTGCAAAGTATACCCCTGCATTCTTTGCATGTAAAAGTGCGAAGCCAATACTATATTACAGAATATGTATATACAAAGCATAATATGCTTTGTATGACTCTTCTAGTTCTGCACTTTGCTACCTTGTTCATGCATGCTGTCCTAGATATCGTGCATTATTCTCCCTCACTCGTCTGTCGATATAAAAGTAAAAATTACAAAAATAAATCCATACCCCAGGTCTATAAGTTCCATCATGACGGGAAGCTTATAGTCGAGCTGGTTGAAGGCAATACCCCAAGACTGACGCAGCAGAATGTATCGCTCGATGGCCTCTTGGGCCATAGGTACGCTGAACTTTTTCGTGCGGAGAAAGCGGAGAAGATAGTTTGCATCTGGAAACATCGAAACAATAAGTTACTTGAGGTAATAAATAATGTAGGTTCCTAGTCTACACATGAAAACTATTAACAGACTTCAAATCTAAGTAGGTCATCTTTTTAATGGGTTTTCTATTATGTATTTACGTATGCTAAATATTTATTACCTACTTTAATTTACAGTTATTCCCAGTATTCAAGATTGGTCGCTGTTTAGAATAATCCACTTTTGATCATGGAATGAGAATCAAGAATTGAAAATTGTTCTAAAGAATGTAAGTACCGAATCACTTAATTATTATCAATAGTCGGTACCTTATAGAAAACCTTACAAGACAACCTCAGACATACAGACAGGGTTGCAGAGATATAAAAGTCTGTTAATATAGGCCATTACCTATAGGCCTAAGCTATAGCTTCTAAACATGTTATGGGAACTTATCATATGGATCAAAGAGGATTGAGTTATTATAGGGAGTTACTGTCGAAGTAAAAATGTGTAATCACAGTGCATAAGTAGACTGCCATCTCTTGACACAGGCTTAAAACTTTTGAACCTGAGTTTTGAAAATTTGGCCCATATTCTTAGCTTGATATGTGTTTTAAAATTTAAAACGTCAATTATTAATATTAGCGCCATCTAGCTGAGCGTACCCCGAAGGTGTAATGCCATCTAGGTCACCGTACCTTTTTCTGTATGGTACTGAGGTACTTTTTTTTCTTAGACTTTATCTGTCTATACCGAGTTATATATGTCTTTGATATGGATAAAACATGATATGCATTACCAATAGATATCTGCTATCCTTCCTCTTGGCTAGTGTAGTTATTACGGTCAGCTAGTAATTACATAAGTAGTTAAGTAACGTATGTGGTATGCAACTCACCGAGCCGGATGGTCATGAACTTGGGGTTCTGCTCGATCCAGCTCCGCAGCGAGGCGAGCGCTTGCGAGCGGGAGCTCTCAGTTTCCCGCAGTTGCTCTGCCGCGATCGCCTGCGTCTCCGCTGACAGCTTGCATTGGTAGTCGTCGGCGGGTAGGAGGTAGCGTTTCGTCAGTCTTCGTGACATCTTGATGGTTTACTGGAAATAAGGAAAAGAGGGTTTTTAATTAACAATTTTTTTAAACAGATATTCTGGGTGGTTGTAATAACCTGGGTCAAAATGTTTTCTTTTAGGGTTCCGGTTTGAATTTTAATTGTAGAAAATGGCCAAAATGAATGGGGGGCAAACTGTAAATTTCAAGTTACTAGGTCAAGTGGGATATCGTTAGAAAGAGCGCAAATTGAACGTAAATAAACTATTTTTTATAATTTTTTTGTTGTGGAAAAAAAAGAATTTTGAAGGAAAATGTAAAAAAAAATACCGTTCCCCCCCCTTATCTCCGAAGTTTACCAACTAAAAATTATGAAAATTTTAGGAAACATTGGTTTTATGCTAAATATTACAGGAAAAATATAATCGTGTTTGTATCTTGGAAACTTTTTTTATTTACAAAAAACTTTTCATATTTTTACTTTCAATTTACCCACCCTTGCGAATGTATATCGTACTTCAATTTTAATAATATAATATCGTAATTAATACGAGATGTTACGTAAACCGTCTTCTTTCCAATAAAGTAAAAACTGTTTAAATCGGTTAACATTATAAAGAATTATCCCTGAAAAAAAACCGGCCAAGAGCGTGTCGGGCCACGCTCAGTGTAGGGTTCCGTAGTTTTCCGTATTTTTCTCAAAAACTACTGAACTTATCAAGTTCAAAACAATTTTCCTAGAAAGTCTTTATAAAGTTCTACTTTTGTGATTTTTTTCATATTTTTTAAACATATGGTTCAAAAGTTACAGGGGGGGGGGGGACGCACTATTTTTTTCCTTTAGGAGCGATTATTTCCGAAAATATTAATATTAACAAAAAACGATTTTAGTAAACCCTTATTCATTTTTAAATACCTATCCAACAATTTATCACACGTTGGGGTTGGAATGGAAAAAAAAATCAGTCCCCACTTTACATGTAGGGGGGGTACCCTAACAAAACATTTATTTCCACTTTTTATTTTACCACTTTGTCGGCGTAATTGATATACATATTGGTACCAAATTTCAGCTTTCTAGTGCTAATGGTCACTGAGATTATCCGCGGATGGACGGACGGACGGACGGACGGACGGACGGACAGACAGACATGGCGAAACTATAAGGGTTCCTAGTTGACTACGGAACCCTAAAAACCAACATAGTATACAGGTCGCGCAAATTAGTTAGCGAATTCACCGAGAGATGGCGCTATACACAATAATGCTCATTAGTACCTATAATTTTGTCTTCTAGTCAAGTCATTAGAGTTATATGAAAACATGAGATTATTTTAACTAGGTAGTTTGGAAGAAAGTTTGTACGGGACCCTCGATGAGCGAGTCCGACTCGCACTTGGCCGGTTTTTTTATATAATAAATGAATAAATTAATATTGGGGAGACCTTACACCTTACACAGATCAACTAACGTAAAAGTGACGGGTATGTGTTTACTCATAAGACTAATATAATAAAAAGCATTGGATGTTGATCTTGGTTACACCGCTTTATCCGACTCGCATTACCCGTCAAAGATGCATCATTTTAAAATCAATTGATGAAACAGAACTTTAAAGAAAACTATAACGCGCACGTCACTGCAGGGGTAAACGAAGAGTTTTAATTTAGAGTATCAATTAAGTGGGTGCTTGCATTGTAATCTAATTGTATAATTTAAAAAAAAATCAATAAAGTATGTGTTTAATACAAATGATATTGAAACGAAGCATGCGACTTATGAATACCCAAGTTATCAAAGTTGTTTAGGTCATGGAAGTTGCAAGAGAAACATCAGTCATCCGTCGAGTCAGCGGCGGCAACTGCGTTTCTCAACACGCCCGTCGGCGTAAGATAATATCACGGCACGCAACCGCATGTTAAGAAATCCGCAAAACTCTTTATAACTGCTCGCTACGTATATAAATCTTTTGTTATTTTGGTCCAGGCTATCATAACATTAGTAGTAACTTGATAGGCACAAAGACAAGTATGAAATGAAATTTAAACTGGTTTATCAAAATGTCGGTACCTAAGCAAGTTTATGAAGCGGCCGGCTGGTTCCTTCGGCGAGCGATATTCGAGTAGCCAAGCTGCTCTCCCACTTGTCTCGTCTCGCCCGACGTTGAGTAACAAGATACTGGGTCGAGTAGCTTTTGCAACGTTATAATTTTTTACGTTATGTAAGAATTAACATTGGGACCTCGTGCTATTTTACGAAATAGGTATTACAGTTGATTACAGTGCTACGGCTACTGTAGATAGGTTCAGTATTTGCGCTTGATAGACATTTTTGCTCTATATTGAGAAAATTATGGGGTGAATCTTATGTAACAGTTTTCAGCTGTATCAGGACACAGAACTTCTAAATAATAATTACAATACTATTTTTTGAGATATCGGGAAAAATAATAACTAAAAAAGTACCTAAATTATCCCCCAAGGGGCCCCCGCCTGAGTCTCCATCACGTTTATAAGCGGTTTACAATTTGTTACTCGATAGCGTAAACGACACGGAAAATGTCAAATATTGTACCTTGCAGAAAATGAAATGGGTTCATATCCGTTAGGTGCCACTTGCATACTAAGTAGAACCAAAAAATACATACATTCCATCAAGAACGATATGGTACGGGACTGACAAAGCCCATACAAAAAAACGTACCCCTGAAATGTATGGGCTTTTTAGGCTTAAAACTGGACGGCGCTGTTTCGGAGCCTGGAATAGGCCAAAATCATATTTTTCACAAATATTTTTGCGTGCTTTTGTCTTTTAATCAGAGGGCGGAATTGAAGGCATGTTTACAAAAACAACATAACTACACTAGACATGAATTTACAGGAAACGAAAAAAACTAAATGTCTTCTTATATATTAGCTATTGGACATAAACGTTGTATACGTTATTTAAGTAAGTGGCCATTAGTTCCGAAACACACGATTACACATCTCAAAGACAATTATTTTTAGAAAAAATATGAAAAATAAGTTCGTCAGTTATGCTGTTTTTGTAAAATTTTGTTAGTTATGTTCTTTTTGTTAGAAAATAAAACAAGTTTCTATAGAAATTATGTTTTGTATTCTATCATTTATCTTACTAAACCAGTGGATCTACTTTAATCTTCACATCCGCTGCTGTTGTCATCGTTATCTACCTCCAGAGACGACGATTCTTGACACGTATTATACAAAATTGATTGGTAGAATTGATGGCTCGATGGTTTGACCAAAAACTGCATCAATTTTCTCAAGTCGCCTACTTTGTGAGGATTAAGGGGAAGTGAAGACTCATAAGCACGTTTTAAATTGAAGTTCTTGGGCATTTTCTTAATTTTTAAAAATTTTAGCAATATTCTTTAGGGTAAGACTTTTCAACGATTCTGGGGATGAAATGTTATTTCCACTCATTTTTAAGATGTGAAAGAAACTTCTGGATAGGTTATTACGTACATCAAACGCGATAGTTTTGTTTCCATTTTTTTAAAATCGTACACTTATTTGCCAGTTACATAACCTAAAACGTTACTTAAACTAAAAAGAGTTCACAGTTATGTTCTTTTTGTAAAAAACAATGTAGATATGTAGTTTTTGCAAAATGGGTATATTTTTGGGGACTGAGTGTGGACAATTGGGGTCATTTTTGGACACTATCTTTTGCTCTACGTATAGATCCTGCTTAGACGAATGCTATGATACCAAAAACTCAAATCCGCAAAAAATGTTAGTTATGTTGTTTTTGTAAACATGCCTTCAATTGCTCATGGCAAAAATCAAACGTCAATAGAGTTGGAACGTTAAATTTTATCCTAAAGAACAAATGACATATTTCGTCATTTTAATATCATGATATCACGTCAATACACATTTTGAAAAAAATAAATTTGTAGGCATCATCAGTGTAGTTATGATAGTATTTAATGGGTGGCGCTAAAAAATGGAGGTACGATTCTTAGTATGAAAATCTAGATCCTATATAAATAATCCTTGCATTCCATGTACCATTTCGTTCGGTTCTGTTCGGTCCCTGCCGTCACGCTAACGAGTAACGTAGGTAGTAAACGTTAAAATTCATGGTACGAGTAAAGGCTCTTGCTCTTGAGACTAATTATCTCGATAAAAATGCGTATCGTTGTACCTACCAGTTAAGAAATTGTTAAAGCTTGTTAGTCCGTATCGTTACGCACTTTTTAAATGAATATCATTAAAATTATATTCATTTCAAAATATGTAACAACTCGGTGAACCCGGACATTCTAACAGTGTTGACAAAAAATCTGGTTCGTTACGATTTCTAATTTAACGCACTGGGGGACGATTTTTGAATCTCGAGAGCACGATTTCGCCATTCAGGTCAGCGGAAATCGGTAAACAGCATTTTTTGTAAAACGAGCGCTAAAATTTTGAAATCTAAGTAGTCTTGATCACTCGTTTTCAATTTCGTTAGTAGAATTTAAATGGCTTATAGTGAAGATATGATTTAATGAATTCACGAAATCGAATGGTCGACATTCAAACATCAGTTCCTGAACACTTCACAACTCAGTGCGTACGCAATTCTCCCAATTTTAAATAGTATGTAATAATAATTTAGCAGTTAACAAGTGAATATTGATGATTTTGTACCTACTTACTATATATTGTTTAAGAATGTTCGAAAGACACAGTTCGAACATTCTTAAATAATATGCGTTCACAGGAAACAACGGCCATGAATACTTGTACAAATATACACAAGGAATGTCGTCCTCATAAAGTAATAAATACTTAAGTACTTTCATCATAAGGCCTCTTACATCTTGACAGATGATTTAAGCAGCGTCTGAATGCGAGAGACAACGCCTCGCGTGACTATATAGACCTATCCGGGAGCGACATGCCCGTCCGCATTTCGTACACGTAAATTGAGGCCCCACCGCCGAGGAGAATCGCGACTGTGTCTTTTTGAACGCTTTACGGCTAAGTCTTGAAACCAGGTGTTGTCGTGGGTTTCTCTACCTTTTGCGACGATACTTCTCCACTCATTGCGGTTCGATGCAAGTTCGTCCCACGTGTTACAGTCGATGCCGAACGCAACCAAGTCACGCTTTATGCAATCCTTAAATCGTAGTATGGGTCGACCTACGCTACGTTTCTCGAACGCGACTTGGCTTAGCATAGTCTGCCTGGGCAAACGAGTGCTGCTCATGCGGTGCACGTGCCCTAGCCACCTCAAACGTCTCTGTTTGAGTATTGCGGTGATGCTATGCAGCCTGTGCGATCTCCAGCACTCTCTGGTCGGTAACCTTGTCCTTCCATGTGATGTTAAGAATACTTCGAAGGCAGCGCATGTGATACACGTTGAGTCTTCGTTCATGTTTAGCGTAAGACGTCCAGGTTTCGGCGCCGTACAAGAGTGTGCTTAAGACACAAGTCTGATATACAGCCATTTTGGTCTTAATGGTAAGGTATTTGTTATTCCACACTCTTGTACGCAGCCTGCCGAACGTTGTAGCCGCCTTGCCGACGCGAACGTTGACCTCTCCATCTAGGGATAGGTTGCTCGACACAGACGATCCAAGATAACAGAACTTATCAACGACTTCTAAGGGCTCACCCTCCAGCAAGACTTTAGGGTTATTACATTTCAGTAACGTCCTCGTCGCATCCTCTTACTGAAGGTAACAATATGTTTGGTAAGTTGATAACTTTATTCCTGGATGTTTAAAGACTGGCAGCCGATTTTGGATTGCTCACACTTGTTTGAATATCTATGTAAAATGATGGGGTTACCCACATCTGGCAGAATAATTTTAGTCCGAAACACACTTCGCATAACATGTTTCGCAGAAACACTTTCGGTCGAATGGTAATTTTGCAGAAAACTTAGTTGGCATTATTACTACCACGCATAAGATACATTTGGCAGAATATTGTTTTACAGAACATTACTTTGGTCGAATTTGGTTTAGCATAATTGTATGTACCATAATAATCTTATAGCATAATATTACATTAGCAGAATTATTACTCGCTATCAGAAAAGAAAAACTGCCCCAGAGTCACCGTTAGGTACGACGACGAGCGAAGCGAGGAGGAGTGTTAGGTATCTTGCATCCCCAACACATCCAACTCGCTATCAAATAACAAATTACAACTTTATGCCGCCTAAATATTATGCACAAATATTAACTGCAAATATATTGTTCGACTAGAAGACTATTATGCTCATCAACATTATGACAACAGACGATTCGGTATTACAAAAATCTGCGAAATTATCTGTGCCAAAGCATATTCTGCGTAAGGTGTTTCTGCCAAACTTGACTTCTGCCAAGAACTAATCAAATATATGCGTAAAAAGTTTCTGCCAGATAATAGTGAACCAAAATGATGAATCGTATGTTCGTATAATTACTAGTATTTCTAATAATTGATATGTAGCTAGTACGTTGACTTAGTTACTCAGAAAATATTATTTAAATTTAAATAACTTTAATTTATCTTTTCAACTAGGTAATGTGCGTCAAACACTAACAGTCGAGTTGAATGAAATAACACACGATGTAAACAAATTTAAATTACTTTCATGACCTAGCCTAGCGCGTAGTGACCCTGCCTGCTAAGCCGCGGTCTCGGGTTGGAATCCCGGTAAGGGCATTTATTTGTGTGATGATGAGACATTTATTCTTGAGTCATGGATGTTTTCTTTGTATACATATAAGTATTTGTATATTGTGTATACCCATATCGTTGTCTGAGTACCTACCCACAACACAAGCCTCTTCTTGAGCTTACCGTGGGACTCAGTCAATCTGTGTAAGTTGTCCTATATATTTATATATTGATTTATTTATCAGTTTGCAGCACGACATAATTTCACAGAAGTACGTTAAAACCTAGGTATTACCAGTAAATGGGCATGGAATTCAAAGTTGTCCACCCCACTTTTTTGTAACATGGGTATATTTTACGCGATTCATACTCTGAATGATTTAAAGAGCTCTCGATTCTGAGTGGAAACCACATAAAATTCTCCAAGTCCAAAAAAAGGGGTGGACAACTTTGAAAAAAAAAACGGTCCAAATCCTAGGTTTCAAAACTGAAATCCTATTAGGTTTTACCGATGCGGATTGATAAATAAATCTCGAAGTGAGAAATATCTGTTGTTTACTTCGGACTTTTAACGACATCGATTTGGTAAAACCTAGGTCTTACCACGGCGGTCGGGAAAAGTTGTATCAGGTAGAAGTTTTAGGGAAGCTCTATAAAAAACTTTTTTCTACTTGTCGACTGTAATCTGTCAATTAGGACACCACAGACTAAACTATAAGTGCTAACTTTTCAGTGTTGGATACTCTATGGCAGTTCCAACTCAATTATAATAAGCTCATTATAGTTGACTTTAGTTAACTGTAATAATTTAAAAAATAGAACTTCATACAATTTCTATACTAATTTGCGATACCTGGCAAATTTTCCTGCATCTGAAACACATTTTTTTTTATCTGTCGCGTTATCGGCCAATCAGAGACGGTTATTACAAACCTTGCTAGGTAATTCGATGTTGATACAACGGTGAACGACTCTATTAACATTAATTTTAACTTGCATGAATGATGATATTTCCGTCCATTGATGATGAAGATGATGACTCGTAGAAAAAGTATTGTATACAATAGTAATATAATTAAGCTTTTCACTCTCGTACCGTACTATTAGGCCACGAAGCTTAAAAGCTTTGTATTATATCACGATTGTATAAAATACTAGTGTTACCGTACTTCGGGCTTTTACAGTAACATAATATAAAAAACCATATTGAGCGAAAGTTCAACCAATAAACTATGATACCTACTTGTAGGTATATTGCGCGGTGTGTTGATGCGAATGTTATTATCAGATAAAAAAACCCGGCCAAGTGCGAGTCGGACTCGCCCACCGAGGGTTCCGTACGAACTTTCAATAGTTAAAATAACGGACGTATTGACGTGACGGTATTATTTTTTACATTTTACTTCAAAATTCTTTTTTTTCCCACAACGAAAAAGTTATAAAAAATAGTTTTGATATTCACAATTTGAGCTCTTTTTAGCGATACCCCACTTGACCTAGTAACTTGACATATACAGTTTCCCCCCCTTTTATTTTGGACATTTTCTATAATTAATATTATTAAATAAAAATAAAAAATACCTTCAGTTTATAGAGGTTAAAAATGTTCATAACTATTCCAAATTTCAAATCGATAGCATAAGTAGTTCTCGAGATATTTAGTAATGTGACAGACGGACCGACAGACAGACGGACAGAGCGGCGCCATTAGGGTTCCTTTTGTACCTTTTTGGTACAGAACCCTAAAAATAAAGGTACGATGTGATGATAAATATTCCTTTCTGCTTTAAGTAAGAAAATATAAATTGTGGTCATATCAAAACACACTGATGTTTTTAACATTTACCATTTTTGAAGTTTCTTAATTTTAATTATGAACGGAACGTGTAGGTACTCGTAGGTCTGAATTATTATTTATTAATTATTTTTTTAAATAAAACTAGGATTCTAAAAATAAATTAAAACGGTCAAATGCCAGTTTTCACTCGCGCACCGAGGGTTCCGTAAAACTTTCAACCAGCTCATGTAATTAATGTTATGATAACATAAATACGAAAGGTCATCATGGCCCCCTTGGAGCCTAGGTTGGCCATACAAATTGACCACGTATCCCAGCACCTCGTCGATGCTTCTGGTGACCAGAGAGCTGGCAGCTACTTCGGCCAGAGATTAAGTCTGGCTATCCAAAATAACCTTATAGTGACGACTTATGGAGTATTTTTTTGTAAGTTAATTTTAAGTTAAGTAGTACATAGTTTAGTTTAGTTAATGTATTTTTTTATTGTATATATTTTCTATTACTTATAGTGTTTTATGTTGTTATGTTACTTTTAATTGTATTATCTCGATAAATATTATGAATATTTATCAATTTTAAGGGTCGGTTGCACCAAACCGTCCCTTGCCGAATTTAGCACGTTCGTATTTTTTTTGTCTGGGAATTTCCATAGACTTCTACTACAAATGAGTTACTAGTAAATAGGGTAAAATCAACAGTTCTCGACAGTGACCCAGTAGGTGTCACAATGACTGAAGCATTGGTACCTACTAAATACGAAAAAAATTCCAAATTCCAAACGTTAGTTGATAAACAACCCTTGTGTTTACAGTTTTTTAATACCTAAAAGTACAAAGTATAGTTATGGTTTATATGGTTTAAGAACTTTATTCTCATAAAGAATTTACAAAATTCACTTACATGAGAACACAATATTTTTATAAATACTTAAAACTAACGTGCAGACAATGCATAGTAAAAATAACAAACATTTATTTTATACTACTGTTCAACAATAGTTACAATTCTAATGAATGTAGGTAGAAATAACTAGTGAACCGGCTCAGATAACTTAAAACGCACAAATTATAGTTGGCAACCAGCCTGTTATTCCCAACATTTGCAGAACGCATCTATTCTCCATTTGACATTGTAAGGACTAATATAGAGGCGTCCTTAGTTAGGCAAGATTTATACAGATTTCGGTGTGAAGTTATGCTGGTATCATTTCATTCTTCGCAGCCGCCGAGCAAATAACTTGATATGTGTCAGTGAGCTACGAAACGATAGCGTGGAGTCGGTAATTTGTTGCAATGGTGTACTTAATTTGTATGTATACATATTCAAGGAATTACGAATTTACAGTTAGTTATTTTCAAATAAAATGTTTGTATATGTATTTGTCTTATATTATGTATATGTATGTATGTATGTTTTTTTTTTTAATTTATTTTCCGCAATTTCTTGAGTAATATACATGTTTTATTTTTATAGAAAATTTTACATTAATATACTTCATTAAACCATTTCAATACTGTAATGTATGATTTATTTGTGGACATGATATTTGCCTAACAAATACACACGCGTTAAATATTATTCAATATTATCATTATTAAATTTAGACGTTTTGTTGAAACTATATTATATATATATACTTTTATTTGATATCTTTAATGTTTAACAATATTCGTTTCCGTGTCCGTTTCTATCTAGTTTTTTGGCCGTGAAGACATGATTTTTGGTATGCCTTTGACATATTTAATGTACAAGTTGGTCTCACCATTGGATGTTCGGGCTTGCAGTTCCTCTTGGACCTTTTTGAGAAAGTCTCTCTGGTAAGGAGTTTGGTCAGAGTATATTTTAACCTTTTGTGCTATGATTTTATGTTTGTTCCGGAGAATGCTTTTTACCGTCGCCTCTGATGAGAAGCTGACCTTTATTGGACGAACTTTATTTTCCACATGTTTACCTAGGCGTATGGTATTCAAGGGTTCGGGGTAGTCCTTACATATTATTTTTGTAATCTTGTCCACTTCATTTTTGTCATAAGCATCTCTGTCTGAAGTCTCAGGATCTGCTTCTGGGATTCCGACTATTATAAGGTTTCTGCCTCGAATGGTTCGCTGTTGGCATTCTGCGATAACGTTGTTGTAACAGTCAGGTGTCAGTGTTCCGGAACCTTGTTGAATATTTGATTTCAACGACTGCAAGTCCGATTCAATTTGCTTTGCTTTATTTTCGGCAGCGTTAACGGAAGCGGTCAAATTTGTTATATTCGTTTTTAGCTGACTCTGCTCAATAGTAATAGTGTCGATGCTGTTG
This sequence comes from Leguminivora glycinivorella, assembly GCF_023078275.1. Classification (NCBI taxonomy): domain Eukaryota; kingdom Metazoa; phylum Arthropoda; class Insecta; order Lepidoptera; family Tortricidae; genus Leguminivora; species Leguminivora glycinivorella. Next base: position 31,515,508 of record NC_062998.1, read on the forward strand.
GATATGTTAGTAATTTGGTTTTTAATAGCACTTACGTCCTGGCAGAGAGTTGCGATATTTTCTGTTTGGGTTTTGGTAGAAGATTTCAAAAGCGACATCATCTCAGCCAGCTGTTTTTTTAGGTCTGCCATTTCTATTAATATGTCATCTGAGGCATCTGTCATCTTTCGCTTATTACGGAAAGTTACCTTTTGGTAATCTAGTTCCGAACTCGCTGGGAGATTGGGCTGCGATCCGCTAAGTGGCTGGATACCGCTAATACCGCCTCCATCCGGTGAGCGTAGTAGTAAACTCATTGTAGTTCCTTGGAGCTTGAGGTGCCGAACTGCAGTTAGCGAGATAAGGAATACTTTGTTGGTCAGTTAGACATGAGCTTTAAAGCGCTTGAAATAAAGTTCACTGTAGAACGACTGTATTTTTGATTTATTTTAAAAATATTTGAAACACGTCTGAACTATAGCTGCACGCTCGCTCGACTTCATTAGTTAACAATATCAGTCCGATTTGCGAAGGAGAAGGAGACATAAATATTGTCACGATGACAAGTCCACACTCTTCTATGAATGTCACAAGTGTCACAACAAACCACTCGAGTGCACTCTGGTCTATATGGCAGCTGACTGCTGCTGCTGGACACTGAAAGGTCGTTACGTTAACCACTTATACGAAGTTTCACGGGGGAGGCGATGCTCACCAAAATTTTCGCCTTATTTAGGATCCGTGTATGATACCACAGAATATAACAAGTACAGAAGGCCCACTTCTTTGATGTTCACGAAATGCCGCCTTTTTAAATGCCTACAAAATTCTGACAAAGAAACGAGCCGCACATGCGCAGAGTCGAACGATAGGGTTGTTTATGGATTAAAACGAATTAATTCTCTGATAAAATGTTATAATTACTATTATATTCAAGTCTTGGGTACTTTCTATATACAGTATTTATATATTTTTGTTTAAGTGCCAACATCACAAGCCTTATTGAACTTTTCCGTGGGACGTGGCATTTGCCACGGCTCATGGGAGCCTGGGGTCAGCTTTGACAACTAATCCCGTGATTTGGCGTAGACACTAGTTTTTACGAAAGCGACTGCCAACTGACCTTCCAACCCGAAGGGTAAACTAGACCTTATTGGAATTAGTCCGGTTTCCTCACGATGTTTTCCTTTACCGAAAAGCAACTGCCAAATATCATATGACATTTCACACATAAGTTCCGAAAAACTCATTGGTACGAGCCGGGATTCGAACCCGCGACGTCCGGATCGAAAGTCAATGTTTGATCGAAAGTACATGTTTACAAATTTATTTATTAAATACTTAGTCATTGCTCCTAAATTTATGACGATTTACGTCCGATATTAAAGGCCTTATCTATCGTAAGTAATATAAATATTGCCATTTAACGCTGCTGTAAAACCTAACCTTGACCTCCACTATACATCTAAACATCGGATGGTGACTGTACAGCATAATTGCATGGCGAATTTATCAACGAATTCATTCATAATTTCTCCATGCAATTTCGCAGCTCACTGCTAGTATATTCAGTGAAATTATCCATAACTCGTAAATACATATTTCAGCAGTTCTCAAAAAGTACATACAGCTACGTTAGCAAATTTTAATTGATTCTATTTTGTTACCACATTTTAAATACAAGTCGACTTTCGTAAGATATATACAGGATAATTGTTATAATTAAGAAAATATAGATACTAGAGAACCTTAATGACGAAATAAACCTTACTTAAATCTCAATTCATCAGAAAAATCTTGGTAACAAAATAGGAATAAAAAAACAAATTTAACTTTTTCCTTAATTTTTGTACAAACTTTTTGAGAACCGCTGATTTTTCATTTAGTATTACGAGTATAAACAAAAAACGAAGATCACTATCTTTTGTTTTTAAAACTTTGAAAGCACTAAACTTACTGTAAAGTTTTATTTACTTAAACACTATCGCAACGCACTTCGCACAGCGTGAGTTTTTGTGAATTAAATCAATGTTTACAAAGTTCACTTGATCATATGCACTTTATATGTAAATTGGTACTCACGTGTGGGGTATTCCTTCAATGCGAGAGCTCGACAGGAGCGCGTGCTATCACCACTGCGCTCTGGCAGACACTGACTGTGGACCACAGTTACACTGTATTTTGCTAAAGTTGCGTTATGGACTTGCGACTGTGATGATATTGTAGTGAATGTCACAGGGGTACGAAACATTTTTTGATGTAAAATTATTATATTTAAACTGATATACTTAGATGCAAGAAATTAAAGAAAAAATGACAGACGGACAGAGTCGCACCATAAGGGTTCCTTTGAACCCTAAGAATGGGACGTGTGTACCTCTATTTGAAAACACAAATCTTAAGGATATAAGCACAAGAGCTCAAAACCAATTTGACATGATATTTACACGAAGATACAGATATATTTTAAATGATTCTGATCCAGATTTTGAGTTACTTTCAGGCTTGAAATTTCATGATGTTACTTTCTAAACCCTAAAGGATTAGTTTTTTTTTTCAGTAGTAACCTTTAAATATTAACTGACCTTAAATATGATAGGAAGGTAGTAGGTCCTATCATTAAAATTAATACCTATACATATCCACGTCTGTTTGGAATCTGAACTACGAGCTTTTTCATTTGTGATGCACTATGCTTGCTTAAATTACATGATGAGCTTTTTATAGGATATTGAATATATGTATTATAGGTACATAACATAAAGATTTAAAACTTTTAATGAATGTAACTAACTGGTGAGCGTCAGGACCCCTGGACCACTACAGATATTTGATGTTTAGTACATACTAAAATTTAGTACCTATTTGATACTATTTGGTACCTGAGTACATATATTTGGTACCTCCACTGATATCGAAAAATCGAGCGAATAAAGTGGCCAGACATTCTGACGTCAGGATGTCTGGACCATTTTTGGTTTACATAGTTCTAGACAACACTACTAATTGATATCTTAGTCAATATTTACTACCTATTTGGTACCTGTCAATATATTTTTTTCAAATTTTTTTGGCGTACCAGAAAAAAGTTATGACGGAATTTAAAGTCGTGAGCGCCTGTCAAAAGTATAGAGGCAAATCCGCCTGCCCTCCTGCGCGCGTCAACTTAAATAGGAATTTAGTTTTAGGCACTCGCACATCATCTCTACTACTGACTAGTGGCATTAATATAGTCGAAATATAAAAGTAATTAGTGTAATTACACTAGTTTTCCATTTTCCTCCTGAGAGACCTAAACACGTGGCAACAGTTGGGCAATTTCTAGGGGGGAAATAGCATAAACTGTTATAATTAACAGCGTCATCGTCATTGGTAATATTGGTATATAGGACGTATTTTGATGATGTTGACCAGTCTATGGTCCACGAGCTCCGTTATAGGGGTTTATCATATAAATAAACCACTGCTTTCGGTAACATTTGTTTTTTGCATCGATTAGTGTCAATTATGAATTAAATACAAACATCAAATCAATCATCTACTATCAGTACATACAACCACAATGCCGCCACCACAATCTTCCATACAGCTCTACAGCTGCTGAACAGTCGCAAAAATGATTGGCTGTCAGGGGTAAACTGATTTACAAATTTCTCCGCCAGGAGATGTCTCAAGTTGACGCGCAGGAGGGCAGGCGGATTTGCCTCTATTCTTTTGACAGGCGCTACATACTTCAACGCCACGGCTGGGCTCACAACTTTAAATTCCATCATAACTTTTTTCTGGTAAGTATGCCAAAAAAATTTGAAAAAAATATATTGACAGGTACCAAATAGGTAGTAAATATTGACTAAGATATCAATTAGTAGTGTTGTCTAGAACTATGTAAACCAAAAATGGTCCAGACATCCTGACGTCAGAATGTCTGGCCACTTTATTCGCTCGATTTTTCGATATCAGTGGAGGTACCAAATATATGTACTCAGGTACCAAATAGTATCAAATAGGTACTAAATTTTAGTATGTACTAAACATCAAATATCTGTAGTGGTCCAGGGGTCCTGACGCTCACAACTAACTGTAACTTATTAATCTTACGGTCCCAATAGTTAAACAAAAGGCTTATTTACGTTACATGTCCATCATTAGCTCACAAATTTTTATAGTTGTCCCAAAATTGGCTTTACCAGACCTAACAGTGAAATAGACTGACAAATTAATTTTATTACATATTTCTAAGGTCCTAGGGGTGTCAATGGTTGGCACGGAACTTCAAAAAGTACCATGGCATTTTGTATGTATGAATTACCTTTATCACATCTAAATCAAGCTCGCCAAGTAACAAGTTTCTAGTGCATCACTAATTGCGGTTATCTCGGAATTTCAGCTCCACTAATGCTTTATGGGCATAGTGCGAATAAGAAAATTGATGGTTGCTAGCCTCTGGTAATCTATTACACGCGTTAGATAATAGTCGAGACATTGCGCAGACGATTAAGGCCGACCATGATTTGGTGGACGGAAATTGGTGGGAAATTGTAACAGACCTAAGTGTACGTTTCGTGCATCGCAGCCCTTTGCGAAACATTACCCAGCTCTATGAGTACTTGCAAATTGCGATAGGCTGGGTGTATTTGCCGCCCTAAAGAGTTATACTCGTAATATCACTCATTGAGTAATTCAAGATCTGTTAAAAAATAGGGTTTACACCGCTTTATCCACCCGTAGACCCAACTGGGACTTGTGTGGTTGTTAAACCCTGGCGGCCATTTACGGTCATCATCATCCTCCTTGCGTTATCCCGGCATTTGCCACGGCTCATGGGAGCCTGGGGTCCGCTCTGACAACTAATTCCAAGATTTGGCGTAGGCACTAGTTTTTACGAAAGCGACTGCCATCTGACCTTCCAACCCGAAGGGTAACTAGGCCTTATTGGAATTAGTCCGGTTTCCTCACCATGTTTTCCTTCACCGAAAAGCGACTGGCAAATATTAAATGACATTTCGCACATAAGTTCCGAAAAACTCATTGGTACGAGCCGGGGTTCGAACCCGCGACCTCCGGATCGAAAGTCGCACGCTCTTACCGATAGGCCACCAGCGCCAGGCGGCCATTTACGGTATTTGAAAATAAACTAAACATGAAGCTTAATTATTTGTACATTTATTATTAAAAATAATCCCGCGTCGCCTGGAAGGATACAGTTAAAAACCAGCTTTTTAGGTAGGTATGCTATGCCACACTTAGCTACTTTTAGAAAGTGTACGCTGTACCATTTTCAGAGTAACTTTACAGTCAGTCTTTACAACAGATTGGGCTTTTCCATCTCCCATAGACATTTTCCTATCAGTTCCTATTCCTATCAGTGGCGGCTGGTAAAAATTTCTGCTAGGCAACACTGAGCAAAAAGAAACCTACCTTAACATTAGGTACTTTACGTCAACAAATAAATAAACTTTTTAACAAAAAATAAAACCGCCTTTAAAAATAAGCGCGTTACAAAACACGGAGAAACTAAAAAGCAAAAAATAATAAACCTTTGAATTCAGATTTCTTATCGGATTGCAATAATCTAAACATCCAAATTATAAACAAATCAATTATTTTTGGAGTCGGGGCCAGCCTGCGTATGGTTGGGCGGAGCAAACAGGAAATAGCAAGGCGACGAACAGGTCTGGTACCGACTACAAAAATAATTGATTTGTTTATAATTTGGATGTTTAGATTATTGCAATCCGATAAGAAATCTGAATTCAAAGGTTTATTATTTTTTGCTTTTTAGTTTTTTGGGATAAAATTATCCTAGGTTTAGCCTACATTGTTTCCCCTAACCCTATACAATTATCGACCCCTTTTGGTATCCTTATATAAAAAGGATAACAATCACCCTATTCTGACTTAAACTACTTACTTTTTTGCTGTTTAACTAAATTGGTTCAGTGGTTTCTATATTCGAAATTTATTACTTTCTTGAATGTCGTCCTTCGTCCCTCATTATAATATCGTAACTTTAACACATTCAGTGCGGCTGAATCGGGTTCTGTGTGCACAAGCGTCTTTTGCTACGAGGTGCTCGCGAGGAACCCGCATAACTTGAACCACGCGTTTCTGAGGCTAAAAGAGAGACAAAATGTTATATGAATTTAAACATTTTTCGCCAAAAAAAATTTTTTTTTGGTTTTTTTTTACTTTTTTGGACGTATTTTCACATAAAAAGTAAATTTTATCCATAAAGTTGGCAATTAAAATGAGTTTCTTAATTTCTTTTTCTAAAAACGAATTTTTTTTGAAGTTTTTCTTGTCACATTTTGACATCTATCAATGACGACTGTGAGACTATGCTGCACAATTGCGCATCAGCGCCGTTAAGAAGACTTTTTTACTGAGTAACAATACGGAAATGTTTTTTTTTAATTGGCAATAACTCTGAAACTAGACGAAATCTAGAAAAGTTTATATGACATTTTAGTCTTAAAATATGACCAAGAATACGCTGTTAAAGTTATTTGGGTTCCTCGCGAGCACCTTGTATACATTTCCATGTTATCGGCTACGCCCACATTCGTAACGCGTAGAGCACGCTGGCACTAAAAATGTGTCATGTTTCCTTTTTTTTTAAATGAACATTTTAGTAAATTAGGAAAATATCGCAACTGCAAATTTTGTCGAATGTTCTACCACATGCAGATGCATTCGCTAAATTCGCTTACATCTACTACCTATGTCATGTCATTATATGCAGTTCTTGTGAACTTAAAATAAAATAAATAAAGTTTTATTTCAGGCAACACGTACAGTTGTACACCCATATCAATAAAATTTAGATTTTTATAGCCAAAAGGAATACTTAATATTAAAATAAAACTAAACTTAAAAGTTAAACAATTTTAAATAGTTGTACACTATTTCTTGTTCCCGTCTAGGTGCACAGAAAGCCAGTGCCTAAACAAATTACAACTAGTGTTGCGATACACTGATGACAGGATAGTGTTATTTAAGCAGCCGTCGTCCGTCCAGTGGCACCCTATTTTACTTTTAAGAGGATACGGTAGCGAAAATGCTAAAATGGAAAGGAGCCCCCCTTTCAATTTGGGAATTTTAGTTAAATATACAAGTGTTATTAACTAGATTTATCGAAAAACAATTGTCCATTAAGAACAACTCAGTCAAAAGATATTTCAAAAAAATCTTTAAAATCGAGGTTCCGCTCTCGACTTTTTCCTCCGTCAAAACTTAATCAATCGGAACGAAATTTAAGAATCAGAATAACAATGAAATATTCTATGTCGGACAGTTTAGCTTTTTTGGTTAATTGTTACCAATCTTGAGTATCACACCTTTTTTTGCGCCACAATGAAAAAGGCCGTTTTTGGAAATTTTTGATTGGCTCTAAGAGTCTTTAAAAAAGCTGAATATCAAAAAAATCAAAACGGTCCGACACAGATAAAAATAATAACAATCTGTGTTGAAAAAAACATTGCTCTATCTTCAAAAACCAGGGAGGAAATAGTCGAGAGCGTTTGTATGGAGAATTGACCCCTACCGTATCGTCTTAACTCCTTTATTGCTAAGTGCCAGGTCTCTGTAAAGCAAGAGTAAATAGGTATCTCATAGGTAAGCGTGCTCTACCGTAGACCGCACCATCACACCATCAGGTGTGATCGTGGTCAAACGTCTACCTATTCATACAAAAAAAAAGTGTATTATTGAAACGAGCAGTTTCATGTGCTCTGTCTACCCATTTTGGGAGTACAGGCGTGGTTATGTTTGTATGAAGTCCATCATTTTAAAAGTTATTAATGGTCATCATCATCATCCTCCTTGTGTTATCCCGGCATTTGTCACGGCTTATGGGGGCCTGGGGTCCGCTTTGACAACCATTCCCAAGATTTGGCGTAGGCACTAGTTTTTACGAAAGCGACTGCCATCTGACCAACCCGAAGGGTAAACTAGACCTTATTGAATTAGTCCGGTTAAAAGTTATTAACGGTATTATAATAAAACTTGGGGGGTCTCATTCTGATTAATTTTGTATTAAAACCTCCTTAAGCTACTCTTAACTACATCGCCTTGAACAATTACGTTTCAAATCAAGAATAGGTACCTACTGTAAATCTGCAATCCTAATTAATTACCCTAAATTGTGTTTGTTAGGATTCATAATACTATTTGTGATTAAAACTTAAATAAAAACTGTGGCCCAACATTTGCTTTTAGATGATTAACGAAAAAAATGGAAATCAGCAAAACTGGGGGCCGATTTCTGAATCTAGATTGCACGATTTCGCCATTCGAAAGTCAGCAGAAAACGGTGAATAACAATTTTTGTAAAACGAGCGCTAGAATTTTGAAATCTAGTGCTATTGATCACTCGTTTTCAATTCTGTTAGTAGAATTTAAATCGCCGGTAGTGGAGGTATGATTTAATGAATTTCACGAATCGGATTATTTATTTATATTTTAATACAACCTAATACCTACAAATCATACGAAAATAAGTAGTTTTATTACAAAACCCAATTCCCCTAACTAATAAGGGCGCTACTAGACGTTCAGAACAGTAAGAGTTTTGAATGATTCACGGTTATTTTCATTAGACTTATATTGACCGGGATATAGACCGTGATTACCTTTTTGATTTTTGTCGAGCTCCCGATATTTCGACGATTTCGATGTCAGCGATTATGAGAGCAAGATAAATGGACTGCTGAGTGATGAAGCAACCTATAAAAAGGTAAATTACGATCCTACAGCCCGGTACAATCGTGCCACATTGACACTGGTCAAGGAGTGTGAACAGGTATTAACTGAGGATACGGTGAAGTTTCTATTGCGACCCAGAAATGTTCTATCGCCTAAAATATATGGTTTGCCGAAAATACACAAAGTTAATTCTCCCTTACGGCCCATTGTAAGTCAGATTGATTCACCCACGTACGATTTGGCAAAACACGTCGCGAAGGTGCTGCAACAGTTGGTTGGGCGGACGGAATCGTATGTGAAGGACTCTCGCCATTTTATTGAGATTGTACAGGACATTAGGATTGAACCAGATGAAGTGATGGTCAGTTTTGACGTAGAGTCACTGTTCACTAATGTACCTGTAACTGACAGCATTGAGGTAGTACGAAATATGATGCAGGAGAATGGCATCCCATCAGAATACGTGAAGCTTCTCGAACACTGCCTCACTACAAATTATTTTCTGTTTCGCGGGCAATATTACATACAGGCAGAGGGAGTAGCGATGGGCAGTCCAGTGGCACCAGTTGTGGCTAACATCTGGATGGAACATTTTGAGCACAAAGCCCTCGCTGCGCCCCCAGTTCCCGTTAAAATTTGGAAGAGGTACGTGGATGACGTGTTCTGCGTAATAAAGGGTAGCAAGGAGGAAGCTGATCTGTTGTTACGACACCTGAACAGCGTGCATCGATCCATGTCGTTCACATTGGAAATGGAAAAAGATAGGGGTATTGCATTTCTTGATGTGAGCTTGAAGGTTGGAGCCGAGGGCATGCTGGGACACTCTGTCTATAGGAAACCGACGCATACAGATCGTTACTTGCATGCGAGCTCACACCATCATCCCAGACAGTTAAACTCGGTCGTAACATCACTAACCAATCGAGCACACGCTTTGTGTGACTCCTCTCATCTTGTACAGGAGTTGAACCATGTTCAGAGAGTCCTGAGGAGAAATGGTTACCGAGTTAACGTTAATAAACGGGATGCAAAACCCAAGCACCTCACTCATCGCGTAGAGAGACAACCAGCGTTTATGCCGTACGTAAAGGGAGTGACAGATAAGATCTCTAAAATACTAAACAATTACTCTGTAAAAACTATCTTCACCCCACACAGGAAAATTGCACAGTTCTTGCGGTCACCTAAGGACAATTTTCCTCTGGAAAAACCTGGTGTGTACAAAGTTGAGTGCAGTTGTGGCAGTTCTTACATAGGGCAGACCAAGCGCACTATTGCCTGCAGAATTAAAGAACACATTGCTGCAGTCAAAAAGAACGATACTCGCAAGTCTGCTATTGCTCAACATCTCATTGAGTCGGGTGCAAATCATTGGATCGAGTTGCATAGTCCTAAGGTAATTTCGACGGAACGCCACTACATACAGAGATTGGTAAGAGAAGCCATTGAGATTCACAAATATAAAAATTTCAATCGTGAGGATGGCTTCAAACTATCTAATGTATGGAATCCAGTGATTTGTTTGTGTAAAAAACCGGTGAAGTCAGAATTGAACAAACGTAGTGACACTGTGAGTGTAGTGTGTTTGGACAGACCATCGAGTGTGAACGCGACCAGTGGTAACGCTGAAAGTGAACGCAGCCGACGCGCGCGAAGGAGGGTAGATCGCGCGCTGTCTATACAACTTTAACATCCACCCGCCTTCGTCAGTTTTCCGTGATCATGATGCATGCAACTGCGTCGAAATATCGGGAGCTCGACAAAAATCAAAAAGGTAATCACGGTCTATATCCCGGTCAATATAAGTTCAGAACAGTCTTAACACATTTGTAGATTTCTTGTTGGTCTAGTCCAACATTACTTAGCAATCCAGTCACAAATACTACCTATTTACACTTCAATGTATTGAAGATTGATGTTAATCGTAATGTAAACGATCTATTCGTACCACGCACCTGAAAATATAGACCTACCGTAATATATTACACGTAATTTCCATGTAAATTTTTCATACTTAATTTTGAAATTAATTTAGATATTTATACTCGTAGAACATACCGAAACATAATTTGTGCACTTCCCGAAAAGTTTGTACATTTGGATCACGTCTCCGATTTTGATAAAAAATGGTAGGCTGATAGAGTACGTGATGCTGAGCAAGATCCACTAGGTTTCCCAAAATGTCCTATGTAGTTTGTATGAAATCTTCCTTTTTTGTTACCAGATTTTTATACATTTTCGGTAACAAAAAAGGAAAGTTTCATACATTCAACCTAGGACATTTCGGGAAACCTAGTGGATCTTGCTTAGCATCATGGACCCTATGAGCCTACCGATTTTTATCCAAATCGGAGACGTGCGGGCCGATTTTTGAGTCTCACGCGTTCGAATTCAGAAAATTGTCCCTGAAAATAATAAGCAAGTCACCATTTTCAACCAGTATTTTAGTGACAAAATCCCGTATGCGAGATTCAGAAATCGCCTCCGTGATCCAAATGTACAAACTACAAACTTATCGGGAATTGCTGATTTATTATGTAGCACGGTAAAAACGTAGGACACGAATCTATTTATTTGTTTTGTTTTTAAGATCAATCGAAAAACACTTAATTTTGAATTAAACTTTGACTGAAGGTCAAAGGTTATTAAACATTGATCGATAAACAAATGAAATATTATTGAATTGAATTGTCAAAGCAAGAACTTTAAATAACAAACAGGTATTTAAGTTGGTGTTTTCCTTGCAAAGATCATCAGGTTTCCGGTTCATTTGAACCTAAACTCAAATTACCCTATTGCACAGGACAACATAAAGTCAAAAACACATATTCTCATATAAACATAAATTCAAAATAGCCTAACACCGAAATACCCAAGTCCCAAAACACCCTAAAAGTCTAAATTCAAAACGAACTTATCTCTATTATATACTATTATCACGATCGCCTACTGTCATAAAAGCATGTTCTACACGATTTTCAAAATACAATAGTTTCAAGACAAGCTAGTCCCAAAATACCCTAAAATATCCTAATGTTGAAAACTATCTAGACTCGACTTTATTCTAAATATACTAGTATTTTACTAATCGATGACCAGCTTGACCGTGCAGGATTGTCACTACCATCTTGAAGCATTGTGCTGAGCTTGGGCCAAAGTATACCAATTTCGGCTATTGTTCAAAAAAATATATTTTTTTTGTGTTTTCGACCTGACACCTATATAAAGTTCAATCTAACGATTAGCACTTGTGAAAGAATGGAGTGTTTATTTATATTTTTTGAAAGTATTTTTTCATAAATTTATATTTTGATTATGTTTTTATTTCCGCTACCCAACGGTTGACTGGTAGAGATCGCTCTTTAGCGATAAGACCGCCTGTTGTCTGCCTCTATTTATAATTATTTGTTTTGTCTCCACTGTATCTTTTGCTGAGGTGTGCCAATAAAGAGTATCCTATTTATCTATCTATCTATCTATGTATTGCAGTTTGGAGTGAGCAGCATCTTCAGCCGTGACGCCGAGCTGTCAGGAGTGTCTTCAGCGGAGGGACTCTTCGTGCAGGAGTTGGTGCAACACGTCGCGGTTCGCGTCGACAACACCGACACGTCTGCGACACAACTCTCAGGTACTTGTTACATCGTACTTGCCTAGACGTCTAGTTGGAAAGTAATGGCAAATGTATGAAGAGATCACCCGATATTGTAGGGCATTTTCGCGAAAAAAGTAAAAAATGTTTTTTTTTTCCGAAATAGGTAAATATAATGTTTTTCTTACGCAGAATCACAAGCCCTTTTCACAAGTCCTATTCGTTACTATTTTTCAAACCCAGCGGTTATAAAGTGGAAAGTATGCAAAATAATAGAACATTTTGAGACTACTTTTTTGTCTCTCGTTTTTTTTTATCCTAGATCGAAAGGGCTCGTGATTCTGAGTAGGAAAAACATAAAATGTACCTACCTTAAAAAATTTTTTGTTTGGTGATTCTTCTCGCGAAAATGCCCAGAAAGTACTAGAAACATCAGTGCACTAACTTTTTTTTCGCACCATTTTCTCTATTGTGTCATACAGTAAATTTCCAAGCTTACTACTTATAGTCAATGTTTGAAGGATTATACAAAAAAAAGTTCATAATTAAGCGTTTAATTTACAGCATCCAACGCGGTTCAAGAGTCCCTCAAGAACATCCCATTGTCCAGCATCAAAGAGCCCCGCCGCTTCAGCGTCGACCGACCGTTCATGTTCTTCATCATCGACCGCCTCGACAACTTGGTCGTCATCGCTGGAAAAGTCATTGACCCAGAAGCACCAACGCCGTTCGAAATTTAAACAACTTATATTATTTTAAGAAACAAAAGACTTAATTTTTTATGACTATTTTCAAGTTCGATTCAGGAGTAAGCCGTTAGTCAATTGTTTGTTTATAAAACCTTTTTCTCTATTTGGAACATGATTATGTTTCGCTGTGAATTTAATGTACTGTAATTGTCTTTAATTTTAAATCTACAACAAAGCAAACCAGAAGCATTTGGTAATTGAAAGTACACAGCGTAGGTTTAAGTAATTAGATTAAGATTATTTATTTTAGTGGCAGTTGTGATCGTGATTAAGATTATATTTATTTTTATTGAAATACAGTTTAGTTTTTATGCGCCTAACTACCCGTCCCAGTTTTTAATAAAAATAAATACCTTATTCAACCAACAGAGCTTTAAATGGCATCATACATTATTATATATTCTTATTTATTTTAGATAATTATATTAGCAAGAATTTTGTTTGCATATTTTCATTGGATTATGACATTTATGACTTATAAACATTCATTTTTTATTACTTAGGTACTTATACTTATATTTGTATTCCATGTGTTAGAACTAGAACCATGTTACATAAAATAAAATACATACATACATACATCATGGACCTAATATTATACGGACGTAACGCTCAATACTAAAAAAACTGTGATTCATAAATATAACAAGGTTGTGTCAACTTCAGCTACTGACTGTACTAAGTGTTCTAGAATTAGGAATGAGCTTTAAAAATTTAGGGTGTTTTGATACTAGCGTGTTTTAAAACTGTTTTATTTTAGAGAATGGTGTATTTTAGAATTAGTCTATTATGGGATTCGTTTGATCCGAGTTTTAACTCTTATGACATTTAGGCGATGCCCGGAGTAGTACATAATCAAGATAAGTTCGTTTTGTTTTTAGGGTGTTTCGGGACTAAGGTGTTTTGGTGTTAGTTTATATTGAATTTAGGTGTTAACGAGTATATGTATTTTTGACCTTATGTTGTACTGTGCAATAGGGTAATTTGAGTTTAGATTCAAGTGAACCGGAAACATCATCAGATACTAGAGAGGAATGTGAACGACCTCTTTTCTAATAAAAAGATAATACCTACACCTCTATACAGAATCCTCAAGATGTTTTCAAATACATAGAAGAAACTCAATATTAAGCGCGGCAGACCAGGGGGCCGATTTTTGAAGCTCACGGCGTTCGAATTCAGAAAATTGTCACTGAAAATAATAGGCAATTCACCGTTTTCACCGGTATTTTAGTGACAGTGAGACTCAAAAATCGGCCCCCAGGGGGGCGATTTTTGAATCTCGCATACGGGATTTTGTCACTAAAATACCGGTTGAAAACGGTGACTTGCTTATTATTTTCAGTGACAATTTCCTGAATTCGAACGTGTGAGACTCAAAAATCGGCCCGCAGATTAGAGACATTATGAAATCAGAAGCTCATTTTCAAAATTGTTATTTGGGCATTATCGCGAGAACAATCATCAAAACTATTTTTTCTAAGGTAGGTAAATTTTGTTTTTCCTACTCAGAATCACGACCCCTTTCGATCTAGGACAAAAACAAGAGACTGTATTTTCCATACTTTCCACTTTGTAACCGCTGCACAAAGTGTTTGAAAAATAGTAACGAAGAACGAAGTGAAAAAATTTAATTTGAGAGATTTCTTTTTTTTACCCAGTAGGATCGAAAGGGCTAGTGATTCTGAGTAGGAAAAACATTAAATTTACCAATTTTGAAAAAAAAAAAAAAAAAAAACTTTTCGCAAAAATGCCCATTTAGGGCTAGGTCAAACATCTCGACACTATCACGTATATCGCATAGTGTTTGTCTGGCTGAGCGATGTTATTGTTTCTTTCAACTAAGGGTCAGTTAAGAATTTAGATCAGTCCGTCTCAGTTTCCATTTGTATGGGAACCGTACAGTCAGCGCGCCGCTCTACAACGTGGCAGCAGCTTGCTACATCAGCTTTAGCGACGTCGAGGGATGTTGGTAAAATACGAAATGCTTCATTGTCCAAAGGAAGTTACTTTATAAGTAAATTAAATAACTTTTATAAAATGAAAAAAAAAACATTAGTATTATAAAAAATACATTAGTATATTTCAAAGGGCGATCGATTCTTCAGCCTAATCTTTATCTTAGGTATATAGCTTTGTTTCTTTAGCTTGTGTGATATTTCCCCTATTTTGGGGGGATCATATTATAATTATGTAATAAAAACACGTTTCTATTCTAATTAGTGTATGCAACTACATAATATAAATTCAAAATTGTTCATAATAATATCATTTCAGTCATTCAATTTCTTCTATTCATTCACAGGTTATAACTTTACTCTTCGATTTATTTTACTGTATTCATGCATATTTAAGTGTCTCATAAAACACATAGGTCACATTGATCCCAGACCATCTGACGGCACTCATACGCAATCATAATATGCATTGCAAGTTATTGGCAATACGAATGGAAAGTAATTTTAACCATTTGTAGTACTATGTGTCTAATCTAATCTCACAATCTGTCTAACAGTTGAATCTTACATAATTTACACCTTATTTAATTGAAAATTTGTAAAGGAATAGTTAACCTCGACGGAGAATATTAGGCTATTTTATATTTTAAAAGAAAGGGAACTGTCACTTTTCAATTCAAATATAATTAATAAAAAAATGGAACCTTTAAGTAATGTTCGAGTAAGTATAACGAGTGAACACAATGTTAAACGCGACAGACAGACACAGACAAGCGACCTTATGAAATTATTATGCTCATTTTCGAAATTGTTATTTAGGGCTAGGTCAAGCATCTTCGCATTGCAGTGAGGCGGTCAACTTTGACCCCAACTGAATGCTGTCATTGTACATTACGGCTATAGTAACAATAGCACAGAAACCTACAGATTCTTCATTTTCTATGGCAATTATGGATCTTTTGCTTGAAAACAATGCAACTTACAAAAAAACTTGTTGCGAGATCTGAGACAGTGAATCACGGAACCGATAGGGAGGAGTGAGACAGCGAAACCTCAGTTGCTCAGTATGTTGCGTCATAATTATATTATGTCATAAGCGGTGCGCGGTCGACCCAAGCCACTGACCTACTAAACCTTGAAAAGAAATGAAATAGGCGTTCTTTTTATAGCCACTAGTATTTTCAATGGTGATTGCGATAATTATGTGATGTATTGACGATCCTTTATAGGTATTACCAACCGTATAAAATAATATTATGCCATTCGAGTCATAAAGACTATAAACAATGAACACGTGACTTAGTTGTTTGACCAACAACACAAAAATCTTAATCTAAATTCGCTGAATATCAAAACGCATTATTTACGCAATTACTTAGTACGAATAATATTTCTTACTACAACATACATACAGATAATATACCCAGAACAATAGTTTTTACATTCATTATTTGAAAATCAATTATTGACAATTTATTACCTACATCTATATACGAGAATACAAAAAACAAAACGTTACGTGATTCAACGAATAAGTAAAAAAAAGTGTTGAAAATGTAATTTGATTTAATTTGACTTTATTTTAACATTTCCCGAACAACCGGATTTCTTTTTATTTTTGTCTTGATATTGGGGTGATTCGATTTGGCAACCCTATGTCTCATAGTAGCAACATTGCCAGCAAATCCTATAGTTGTACTCACATCGCTAAAAGATGACTTGATGAGCTGTCATTTATTTCGTTTAGCTACAGGGGGTGGTTTTGACTAGCGGGTAGTTTCAGCTTATCAAAACATTATCCACTGAAGACGCATGTCATATATGACCAGTGAACATAGCGAAACAGTGGACACAGACTAGACTAGCCAAAATTTACCAAAAAAGCCAGTTTATTTCGTTATTTCGGTTGATCGCACGGTAAAAATTGCTCAATATGTCCTTATGAAATGATTGCAGAAGACTAAATAAAACGTCCTGTATAACAAGTAACATTTTCTAAGCATTTAAGCCGGCAACATATCTTAAAATTCGTAATCTGAAAAAGAAGATTTGTATAATTACGACCTGTCAGATCAATCCGAAAATGTGGTCAAACGTCTACCTATTCATACTAAAAAAAAAACATTACATAATAAGAGTGCATGTGTGTAGACGGTTGCAAAATTGTATGGAACTCCGTGCATTATGATTTTTCAGATTATGAATTTTAAGACTGTCGTTGCCGGCCTTATTGGCCGGCCGGTATTGACGAGTAGGTACTCAACGAGCACTTTGTTCTTCAAATCTGCTTTTGTTGGTCACTCAGAATGTTTGACCTTTCCAATAGGGTTGACTGCAGTCTGCAATCAACATCTTCCTTGTGTTATCCCGGCATTTGCCACGGCTCATGGGAGCCTGGCGTCCGCTTTGACAACTAATCCCAAGATTTGGCGTAGGCACTAGTTTTACGAAAGCGACTGCCATCTGACCTTCCAACCCGAAGGGTAACTAGGCCTTATTAGAAATAGTCCGGTTTCCTCACGATGTTTTCCTTCACCGAAAAGCGACTGGCAAATATCAAAAGACATTTCGCAGACAAGTTTCGAAAAACCCATTGGTACGAGCTGGGGTTCGAACCCGCGACCTCCGGATCGAAAGTCGCACGCTCTTACCGCTAGGCCACCAGGGCAGTCTGCAATCAACGATAGCCAATATGTGAGACGTTTATATCAAAGCCTACCATATTGGACTATGTGGCTGTGGGGACCATGTGCTTTTAATACGTTACTCAATAGGGTAATTGTCACATAACATGACATTAATTGTATCCCAGAATGTGAACAGCTCCTCAAACCCTTATTGGTACTAAAATGTTACATAGGTAAACGTTAAACGTTAAAAAAATATGGAAGAGGTGATGTTACCTTTGCCACACTAACTCGAACAAAATACTAACTGTAAAACATCAAACCAAATCAAATTCATTGGTAATTATGATTCAAAATCATCATTTGTAGGTAAATTCTACCAGCCACCTTAAGACATCAAGTTAAAAGTTATATGAAATAACTTTGCACTCTTGTGGATAAAATACAATTTTGCTATCTGTTTTCGAAGAATAAAGAGGGCCTTTACAAGTTGGTGTGTTGAAAAGTTACTTGTGCCTCGGTCGCTGCCTCGCGACTGCGCGCGCGTCACTCTCGCGAGCAATAATTTAATGAGAAATGACTCAACGCGGATGAAAGGCGGCTATTGGAATGGGCCAAGGTTATTCATGCTAATAACTATGTAACACTTTTAAGTAACATTTTTCTTTTCTTAACTAATAATAAAACGCGTGTACCTATATGTTGCGTACCAGCATATTAATCCCTACCATAGTGAATGTTGAAAAATGTGTTCGCAATGCACGTAGGCATATCTCATACCAGCTACTACCTACTACTAGTTCCATGTAGGTACATACGTATGTATAAAAATAAATAAGGTTCGGTTATTGTAGCTTTTTAATACATTGTGACATTTGTGACTCAAAAATGTAAGAAATGTATTGTGTCGCTAACTTCAAACTCAGGTAAATCCATTCTGCTATGAGGTTGATTCTTTTTCAGATTATATATATAAACACATAATCAACCTTAAAGCAGAATGGATTTACCAGAGTTTGAGCGACACGTATGTATTCTTCATAACACCTCACCTATTCATCAAGTATTTTCAACTTTATTTTATGGGTGTTTAAAATATTTAATTTAAACTTACCACAAAGAGCCACTTGCATCAACTACACTGAGAGAAAATAAAACCAGTTTTCATGTTCGCTCAACAAGTTTTTTGGTTAAAATAGCGCCTACGTGCTCTTTGGTTCAAACAACAAGCTACTTGTCATTTGGATCGGCAATATATTTGAATCAACAAGTCGATTTTATAAAAACAACCTGACACATATTGTTTTAAACATACGTTTGGCTGATTCAAACGGATAAACGGCAACAAGTCGAACTTGTTAAATTCACAATGCTTTCTCTCAGTGTAAAATGGAGGGTTAACCCACGATTTTATATGGAATTTTAACAGTTGACAGCCTACTAACCCTGAGTTAAGTGGTTGGTGCAAGTGGGCCTAAACAAACATCCCCTTTGGCATTTTGTTCAAAATCCCACACGAATGAGGCATAATAGTACGAGAGCCCACGACCAAAATTTTTGTCTCATAGCAATACAGCCAAAACCGCATCAAATCGATAGATACGATTATCCTGAACTCGAAAATACCAATATCAGACATTTTCCGCGTAGCGTTTGATCTGACCGAATCTTCAAAATTGTCAAAGAATTTTACCGAACTGCATCATAGCAATATGTCTGATTTGCAGACTGTAGTTGAATGATAGTTCTGAGATACCGGAAACATATTTTTCAGACGTTAGTGGTGTAGCGCAAACCCGTAAAATCACTTAAAAAAATAAAAAATGAGACAAAAAAAATGTCTCATAGCAATACGTCTGAAAATCTTTTTTATTAGTAAATTTTGGTTATTTGATGCGAACAAAACAATTTTCAGGCGGAAATGTGAACGCATTAAATTTTGAGACCGTTTTGAAAATGTTAACAAATTTTACCGATCGGTATCATAGCAATATGTCTGAAAATTGTTGGACATGATAAAATAAGTTGTCCACATGTGCAAAAAATTTATATCAGACAAATTAAGTGTAGCACCTTCTCTATCAGACAACTTTTCGATACTCAGATATCATTTAAAAATCGTATTGAGGCATCTTGAATTCTCTGTTACAAACCAATGAATACGTTGCGACCCTGAATTTATTAGATGATAATTAACAAAGAATTTACCCGAAACCGTAACATTGAAGTTGAAGGACTGAAATAAATCGTATATGCTATATATCTATATCGTCGAGTATATGCTACACTTAAAGTGTCTGAAAACAGGTTTTTGGTAATCATGGCAGAAATACGAAAAGTAAAAAAAAAAATTATCCGTATTGCTATGATACAGGTCGGCTAAATTTGTTGATATTTTCAAAAATGCGCTCAGGCTATGTGCTGCGCGCAAAATGTCTGAAAACAAACTTTTTCGTAATACAATTATAAAATCTACGTACATTTTCACTATCAGACGTATTGCTATAATACCGACTGCCTTTTTTTTTGACACAGCAGAAATGGCCTCCCACGCAGTTGCTACACTTTCGACCGTTACTACACACCTAGTCGGGTTCAGAATCATACAATCTAACGATTTTATAGGGTTTTTGCCGTATTGCTATGAGACATGGTTTTGGTCGTGGGCTCTAGTACTATAAGGCTTACCGAATCGTTTATGTACCTACGGCAGGCACGTTTTCAATAGTTTTGTCGAGTAGGTTATAATTTGTTTGAAAATAACTTATCACTATCACATAAAAGGTTTAGTTTATCTACCCTAACGCCGTGGCTTGCGTGGGCGATGGTCGCGCGACGGCGATGCGACGCATACGAAATCAAACCTTATCGATATGGAAGTAGACGACGCGATGAGACGCGACGGCAACGGTCGCGCGACTGTCGCCCACGCACGACACGGCGTAAGCGTCCATCGGTAAAAAAACACTTTTTTTTTATCACTAATGAAATAAAACTATGGGAACGGATTATATCGCGTATAATGAATTTATTACAATTCATCCCGACGTTTCGAACACTTTACAAAGTAAAGTGTTTTCATAGTTTGATTTCATGAGTAACTATCGCGGTAACCGAAGACAATATTTTTATCTGAATCCCAATCTATTGTGCAGTTTGATGATCTAAAAGAAATATTTTGCACTAAACAAAGAGCGAGCGACCAAGTTCGCTGGCTCAGCCGAATCAAACCAGCCTCCGCGTCTAGCGTCATTCCGACTAGATCCCTATAAGCCGACTGCCTATTAAATGCAAACTTCAAAAGTTTGATGCAATTTTCCTGTTTATCCTGACATCCTGGTATGAATGCAGATAGGTAGTTGCCATATATTATGGATCTATAGGTGAAAGCTTGTTGTGTAAACGGGGAAGTAGGCCAGTCAATGGAGATGATGTGAAAATATAGATAAACATTTCCATTGAATTTTCCTTTAACTATTTATACTAAAGCGTTTATTTAGGGAGTAATTGCCTTGTTATGACTACTTATAACATTTAACCATATTTGCTATATTTTTTTAGATAGTATTCAGGGATAGAAAGGCCTACGTGATTATTTTATGTTTATACGTATTACAGACCTTGTTGATTGTACTTGATTCGAAGTTTTAATCAATACAAAGAACATCCCACTTTTCAGTTAAGCCGCTAGAACACGCCCATTGATTCAGAGACCACGCCCACATTGAACAAAACTCGGGATTCAATCGAGATGATTCAGCTGCGACTCTAGGACACATGGTAGAGCCACAACAAATCGTCGAATAATGAAAAATCTACTTTATCATTTCTGTCTACAGTTTATAATGCAGTATATTTATTGGCTCGATTCTCCTATCGCAGTCTGATGTCCTAGTGAAAATCGGGGAGCAAAATCAAGGAAAACTGGACATTTTGCGTACTTCCTACCAGGGACTCATAAATTCTAAAGGTTATACGCAGTAAAGGAATTACAACCTTATCCTACTTGCTTAGGTTTGACAATAATTTGAATGAAAGCGATTGATACGCCATTCCATTACTGAGTAATATTGTTGCGGCACTATGAAAACTCACTTATTACCACTACTACGGTAAGTGTTGTCGAATCGAATAAAGTGTATTATTGTCGTGAAACCTTAGGTAAGGTAATTAGCGCAAGGTTTGAAGGTTTTGCTACTTCCTATCAGGATAACATGAATGCGAGAGAGGTTATTTAATAACCACGAAAACTCACTTTACAGTTGTTAATTAAGTACTTCATATATTTATTTATTTGAGTATACAGCGTGTAACAGGAACAGGAACCAGAAATACTTTAATCAGACATTTCTGTCTGTGGCCAAAAGGAAAAAAAAATAGTTTTGTTTAAATTTATTTTTACTTCTATTTCTACATGTAGGTATCTTTAGAAAAGTTTAGATAACATTTTATACTTCAAATATGACCAGGAATACCCTATTAAAATATTCCGTTTTTTCTTGTTACACTGTGTATAATTGTAATCCTCTGCCTAAGTACCTACCTGCCGGATTTAACATTAACAAAGGTAAAAAAAACCTCTAGTTACTTACATTATATACCTGAATTTTTTTATTAAGGCTGTATAAATAAATGCATTGTTAGTTTTACAGTTTTTTAGTAATACAAATTAATAATAATACCAAGGACGATTATAAAGGACCAGCAGAGTCCATACTAAATACCGTACCCCGTTGGCAGCCGTAAATCTATGTCACTAGATGTCACTAAGAGTGTCATTTGAATAAAAATGTCGTTTTTTTTTTAAAATACGCACGCGGTAGTTCAACAGCATTACAAGTGATACAGTGAAAAGTATATAGATGACGCTAGGGGCCCGTGTCATGTTTCAGTCCCTGTTTACAACGCAAGCCATCGTTCTTATTTTGAATTATGACAATCATGCAAAAGAGTACCATACTGTCAAATTTTCTATCTCTTTCATTTTGAGCGTGACGTCAATGATTAGTAATATTACTTTCAATATATTTAAAATTTAGATTTTAATGAGGCCATTTCGAACGGTGTTTATGATAGATATCATGTTGACAATCAATCTCCTGACCGTCTCACTCACACCAATCCTATCCTATATTTGAACAAGTGCGACCGAAACAGTTGAGTATTATTGAAGATTTTTGAATGTCTAAAATCTTATTGGTAGAACGTTGTCGAAAACCCGCTTTTTCCATAAAGTGTTGGCGCGACGTCAAGTGGGTGATAGGGCGTACGAGCAAGTACAGTACGCGTTGGATGGTCGATATCGGATGTCGGAAGGATTTCAATAGAAACAATCCAAGATGGCGCCTGTAATGTATGGATTATCGGTCCGATATCCGATATTGGATCGGATAATGTGAAAACGCACTTACGGTGACACATAATTGAAAAAGGTCGTCGAGCCATAAGTACGCATACTTGCTCGTATCGTACGTCTATCGCCCACTTCAGACTGCGTTTCGATCGGCGTTTAGCGTCAATGATCATCAGCTCGGCTTCATGGCTTTACGAACCTTAGCTCGGACCATCGAATATGAAACTTATAAACTTCTTTATACACAAGGGTATAAAGAAGTTTATAACCAGGTGCTCCATGACACCATTGCACCAATCTGTCGCCAGCACCGCTACACTTCAACGGCCAAGTCACACAACATCCATACTAATATTATAAATGGGAAAGTGTGTATGTCTGTTTGTTTGTCCATCTTTCACAGCAAAACGGAGCGACGTATTGACGTGATTTTTTAAGTGTAGATAGTTGAAGGGATGGAAAGTGACATAGGCTACTTTTTGTCTCTTTTTATATCCCCCCACTTCCTTAGAATGGAGGATGGAAGTTTGTGGAGAGATTTTCGAATTTAACGCGAGCGAAGCCGCGGGCAAAGGCTAGTTAACTATAATAATAAAGAAATCGCAATAAGGAACTTTATGTAGATTTCATTACTTTTTAGAGATAAACAAGCAGCTCCATCGAGACGGCTATTTTTTACAGAATGTTTTTGGTGGGATATACATAGGCATAGGTATATAACACTAACAAGGTATCTATTGTCTTAGTCCGTTTTCACATTATCCGATCCGATATCGGATGTCGGAAGGATTTAATTGGAAAAAATCCAAGATAGCGCCTGTAATGTATGGGGTATCAGTCCTACATCCGATATCGGATCGGATAATGTGAAAACGCATTTAGTCTCATTAATTATTACTTACGTCAGAGTTTAGGTTTATACGAGTACCAAACGAGTAGTATACGAGTAGAAAATATATTACTAAAACAATACAAACTATCATTAATTTATTATAAAAACGTAATCCAAAGTGCCACACCTAGTCGGCCAGTGCATGGCCTACGCTGCCGATGGTTAGGGTGCTCGGAGTGACATACAAGTCCGCGTTGTGTCCAAGACGAAGCCTGACCGACGAAGCTAGCAAGTCTCTCTACATGTTAGCTGAAGTACTGTCAAACCGTTCACTGTGATTACTCAGATTATTATAAGCAGAATGATCTTCGAATGAACTTTCTGGACAATTGAGATGCATGGGCGCAGTCGAAACCAGCTCGCCCCTTCAGCCGTGTCCCGTTGAAAATCGGAAAGATTCTTTTCCTTAGCACATTTAATGTTTACAAATTGGATTCGCCTTCTGTCACCTAAACTGGTAAATTTATGTATGAGGTCATTGGTCATACAATTATTAATTTATACCGTTATTAATTCTGTATCTCTACTCGCATTGCTGCTGCGATTCTAAAATATTTAATATCCATATTATGAATATTCAATAAATCATACAATGACATTTGTGATGTGACATGGATGTCACATCTGTTGGCACAATGATTGCGTTTTGTTGAACGTATTTGAGCTCAACATATATATAGGTTTATTATCACTAAGTATATTATATTAATGAACAACGAAACGGATGTGACATTTTCCTAGTCCACCAACGTCATCTAGTCATTTTATTTGGCAATAATTAGACAACATGCGAACAAACTTAGCCAGCGAAGCGATGACAACTACGTCGAGGCCGACCAAAAAATATAATTTGTATAAATTGTGTTTTGAGCCAATATTTTGATATTAAAATATAGTTTTTTGTTCAGGGGTACGCTTTTTTGTATGGGCTATATCAGTCTAGTATTAAATGGTCCTTGATAATACTTAATTATTTAATTAAGCCCCAATTGCCACAAGTAGGTACCTAAAATAGTACATTTAGATACAAGTGCGGAAAATTTAAATCACACGAGTTACTAATTTCCTTATCGCATGTGTATCGTACAGTCACCAGCATAAATATGTGCTGATTTCTATACCTTGTCACATTAACATCTTGTTTGTAATGTCATACGAAATTCTAAAGGTCGAAACGAGTGGCGATAAATTTAAAACACGACCGAAGGGAGTGTTTTAAATCGACAAACGACTTCGGTTACTTTCAACTTAATCTATGACATGTTACATCTTGGTAGATATTTGTACATTTGCCTAAGTTGATAAAAATCGATCGTTTCATAATATATTTTACTACTTAAAATCAATTAAAAACTATAATAAATTCAATAAGTGCAGAAATAATGGTTTATAAATAATACTGACGAAAAAACCTACAATGGCTACAGTGTGTACAGGTAACACAGTTAACACAGGTAACACAGTGTGTACAGGTACAA
Organism: Leguminivora glycinivorella; assembly: GCF_023078275.1. NCBI lineage: Eukaryota > Metazoa > Arthropoda > Insecta > Lepidoptera > Tortricidae > Leguminivora > Leguminivora glycinivorella. Next base: position 31,540,836 of record NC_062998.1, read on the forward strand.
GTGGCTACAGGTAAGCTATCTGTGCCTAGAATTCATAATTATTTTGGTGACAGATCGCTAAAAAAGCGTATTCCATATCTGCTCAATAGCTTACCTGACGCTATCCGAAGTGAAAAGCACCCAAACAAATTTAAAACAATGCTAAAAAAACATTACCTAAATATATTACAATAATTTATATTATTTATTATTTAAGAAGTTCAACGACTTTTCTTAAAGTTAATTGTTAAGTTTATGTAATTGAGAGACTGTTGATCCCACAGACAAACTCGTTCTGTTCCAGAGTTTTGTGGGACTATATGTTAGATATAAGTTTGTCACTGTATTTTAATAACAATAAATAATAATAATGTATTTTTACCGTTTTGTTTAAGCGCCTCCTTGTGCATAGGCTCTAATTGATTCAACTATTTTGTAAATAATCGCTAAATTTGGTAAAGTCTTACACACACCTTTACAATCTTCAGTGCAGAAGTCTCAAAAAGAGGATCTTGCAGCTACAGTACTCATCATGAATGTGTACATTGTACAAGGTACCTACTTGTAAAATGTGCAATCTACAAACGAATGTCGCCTACTCTAGGTATACATGTTCATACAAAAATTTGCCTCCGGTGTTGTATGTAAATAGGTAGGTATGTGCATTAAAAAGCGAGAACGATACGAGTGTATTCTTGTAGTAATAGCTCGCGCGGGGTGCACGTCGATGCAACGTGGGGGTTGTTAAATCTAGGAAGGGGTAGGGGTGAATGTGGATAGTAAAGTGCATCTCACTTTGTGATCGATTAGTCTAGGCAGAAAGAGACGAAACGATTACCAGGATTTCCGCAGTGCAATGCAATTGTAGGAGGTCATTTTCATTTAAATATAATTATGTCTATTCAGATCGCGGAAGATTAAAAATCTGCCATTTGCCAGAGACGATTGATAAATGGATATTGTAAGCTGTACATTGCTACATAAATAGATTGGTTGCATTAAGCAAACTTTGAAGTAAATATGGAATAATTACATAACTAGCCTTGGTTCCAAAAACAATACATATCTCTAAAACCGTCTGAACTAAGCAGTGAACCTAGCGATGATTAAGATATAAATAACTAATGCCCGATTGAATTTTGCTTAGGTAGATGCAAAATTGATAAGATTCAACCTGTTAAAAGAAATGATTTTGGTTGAAAAACGTGTTACATTGGACACTTACAGATATAATGTGTATAAGTGACAATAAGACACATATGTGACATTTTAAAACTTTGTTTGAATCGGGCAGTGAATCTTTATTTTAAGACGCAACAGGAGGGGTCATATTCCACACAAACGCTCTCGACTATTTCCTCCATGGTTTTTAAAGCTGATTTTTTCAACACAGGTTTTTAATATTTTTATCAGTATCGAACGACGTTTTGATTTTTTTGATGTTTTGATTTTGAAAGACGCTAGAGCCCATCAAAAATTTCCAAAAACAGCCTTTTTCATTATGGTGCAAAAAAGGTGTGATATTCAAAATTGTTAACAATTAGCCAAAAAAACTAAACGGCCCTCAGATTCTCAAATTTCGTTCCGATTGACTGAGTTTTGGAAGAGGCGAGAGCGGCACCTTGATTTTAAACATGTTTTTGCAATACAGAGTTGTTCTTAAGGGACATTTTTTTATAAATCTAGTTAAAAACACGAGTATCATCATCATCATCGTCCTTGCGGTATCCCGGCATTTTGCCACGGCTCATGGGACCTGGGGTCTGCTGTGACAACTAATCCCAAGATTTGTCGTAGGCACTAGTTTTTACGAAAGCGACTGCCATCTGACCTTCCAACATAAAAGGGTAACTAGGCCTTTTTGGAATTAGTCCATATATATATAATATCCATAAAACACGAGTATATTTAACTCAAATTCCCAAATCGAAGGGGGGCCGGCCATCCTTTCCATTTCAGCATTTTCGCTCCTGTTTCGTCTTAAGTGTAGCTGCAGCCGCAGCTACTGTAAGAGGTTTCGCATTCAGAATGAAACCTTTTACAGCAGTCATGGTCGCTGACTGGCAGTCCCTGATTTAAAATTGGAACAGTATAAAAACGTCAAGGAAAACAGACACTTCAAAGGGGCATTCATATAGAAGCAGCGATTGAGAGTGAACGGTTGTTACTTAGCTCATAAAATATAAAAAAATATTGATTCAAAGCGTTGTTTAAATGTTTGGATGCTCTCCACTGATAGGCCGACTCTCTTACATGGTGGAGGTGCGGGGTATCAGTGGAGAGCATCGACTAAACCCTTTTATTTTGAACTTTCTGACAGCTAATTGTCTGTGGCCATGACTAGATGACATTGACATGACAGCTGTTAGCAAATTCACCTAACTTCAAGTAAAAAAACAAGGCAAAACGTTTATTTCACATGAAAAAACATAATAAATTTTGAAGATGCCGATTCTTGTTGGCGGTGGCGTTGAAGTGGGGGCTTCTCATGGCCGCCAATCTTCCCGCCGCGCCGGTTGCGAAGTGAAGTGGAGCCCGAACGGCTCATGAAGATTGCTGCAGCTGCAGTGCGCTGCACGTTGGTGATGACGACGAAGTGGGGGTTGCATATGACCGCCAGCCATCTCGCCACACCGTGAACAGCTGGATCAACTGGTCATCTAGTCGGCCTTGTCTTGATACATGTAAAAGAACAATGTTCATACACATTTCTTTTACATGTATCAAGACAAGGCCGACTAGATGACCAGTTGATCCAGCTGTTCACGGTGTGGCGAGATGGCTGGCGGTCATATGCAACCCCCACTTCGTCGTCATCACCAACGTGCAGCGCACAGCAGCTGCAGCAATCTTCATGAGCCGTTCGGGCTCCACTTCACTTCGCAACCGGCGCGGCGGGAAGATTGGCGGCCATGAGAAGCCCCCACTTCAACGCCACCGCCAACAAGAATCGGCATCTTCAAAATTTATTATGTTTTTTCATGTGAAATAAACGTTTTGCCTTGTTTTTTTACTTGAAGTTAGGTGAATTTGCTAACAGCTGTCATGTCAATGTCATCTAGTCATGGCCACAGACAATTAGCTGTCAGAAAGTTCAAAATAAAAGGGTTTAGTCGATGGGCAGGGGTTAGGTTTTTGCCATTGGTTTTCCTAACCATAGTCCATATCTGACTAATTTGCGAGGACCTTGGCTATAGTCCAACTATCCAAATTATGGCGGTCTCAACCTTGGACTAGGCAACCACGCAAAGTGCGTTAGATGTTGGCTACCTTGAATGAGGCTGTCACTATTGGGTGTTAGGAGATTTTTTTTTTTTGTGTGTAGGGGGGCCTGGCTTAGGTAGGGCCAACCGGTAGTTAGGGTAGAATAGGATAGGATAGGGTGTAGTATTGTGAACAATGGCTGCTTCTAACATAAGGGGGAGGGATATGTAAGAGGTTTCGCATTCAGAATGAAACCTTTTACAGCAGTCATGGTCGCTGACTGGCAGTCCCTGATTTAAAATTGGAACAGTATAAAAACGTCAAGGAAAACAGACACTTCAAAGGGGCATTCATATAGAAGCAGCGATTGAGAGTGAACGGTTGTTACTTAGCTCATAAAATATAAAAAAATATTGATTCAAAGCGTTGTTTAAATGTTTGGATGCTCTCCACTGATAGGCCGACTCTCTTACACTACCTGCAGAAAACTTTGCTATTTGAATCGGCGCTTTTTACCCTTTTTTTTCTTTCTTCTACCGAAAGGTAATAGAAGTAAGTACAATCTACTTTATGACCTAGTACCTACCTACATGTACAAATTAATTAAGTATAATATAAATGTTAAGATTTAAGTGGTTTTATTCGTAATTCACATTAATATAGGCAGAAATAATAAAAGCATACCGGTAAATATTTTCTTTTGTTTGTCGACACAAACAGAACAAAATATTTACCGGTATGTTTTTATTACTTATGCTGAGTATAGGTATAGATATCTCTTTCTTCATAATTATTCTCAGCCGTAGGTATTCCAGGTTGCACTTAACGTTTGCGAAATTTTGGAAGGCCGACGAAGCCCATCCAAAATTTTAATGAAAAATCATAATTTCTTGAATGATGATCTGTTCTTACAAATTGTTGAGTACAACATTGGTTATCTGTGAAACAAAAAGTGGCTAAGTGAAAATAAAAGTTACAATAACAATAACATTAATGTGAAGTTTACTGGCAAAAGGATTATGCAGAGGATCTAGGCAGGGCGAGCCAGAGCTTATTCCTCGGGGATCAAATCAAAAGGGCCGCCAAATTTGTCATTCTTTTACGTTCATCGAAAAAAGTGTAGATCAGGCTCTGGGCGACAATGTGGAATCTTTTACTTGAAAACTGCACAAAATATCGACTCCCCGATGACTTCCCCTTACTTGTATTTGTGTCCATTTTGTTTTAAATAGTCCGTGGCGACGTGATATAAACTTTCGTCATTAAATTAAGTAGGTTGGCATCTGAAATGTAAATAGTAAGAAAATTAATAAAAAAATACGTGATAAACAAACATTTATTAAGTACCTATTAAGAAAAAAAATATACCTATTTTGGTACCTTTTTTTTTTATACTACGTCTGTGGCAAACAAGCATACGGTCCGCCTGATGGAAAGCGGTCACCGTAACCTATGAACGCATGCAATGCAAACAGTGTCACATGCGCGTTGCCACCCCATTTGAAACTTGTACATTCCCTTTTGCTGTGTTAAGTACACAGCAAAAAGGAGTGTACAAGTTCCAAGGAGGGTTCGGGTTGCCGATGACTCTAAAGGACAATATACGGAACAAGTTAGTTCCGTAAGTCCTCCCGCCATCAGCACCGCACCCTCGTTGAGCTCTGGCAGCCTTACTCACCGGCAGGAACACAACACTATGAGTAGGGTCTAGTGCTATTTGGCTGCGGTCTTCTGTAAGGCGGAGGTACTACCCCAGTTGGGCTCTGCTCTAGATTCGAGCGAGACGATATCCGCTGTGCTGTGCCCTACCACACAAAGCGGTATTTCATGCTGATACTCGTATAGGTATCTAACTATCTATTTACTTTTGTAATAATTAATAATCCAGACAATCTCAACAACCCCAAATGCAATTAGTATGCGTTGGTTTGTCAGTTTTGTCACACAGAGTTTCCAGGGAACAAAATAAATATAATATTTAGGACGCCGGTGTACAACGTGGTTTACTGACGATTCGCCAAAAAACGTTTCCCAAAGTTTCACATCCCAAACTATTATTCCCAAATTATCATTTCCCAAATAAACGTTTGGCAAAACAACTTATCGCAAATTGCCATTTAGCAAAACTTTTTTTGCCAAGTATTTGTTTCCCAAAATATTTACTTGGTCAAATCTCATTTTACCAAATTTTATTTAGACTTATATTGACCGGGATATAGACCGTGATTACCTTTTTGATTTTTGTCGAGCTCCCGATATTTCGACGCAGTTGCATGCATCATGATCACGGAAAACTGACGAAGGCGGGTGGATGTTAAAGTTGTATAGACAGCGCGCGATCTACCCTCCTTCGCGCGCGTCGGCTGCGTTCACTTTCAGCGTTACCACTGGTCGCGTTCACACTCGATGGTCTGTCCAAACACACTACACTCACAGTGTCACTACGTTTGTTCAATTCTGACTTCACCGGTTTTTTACACAAACAAATCACTGGATTCCATACATTAGATAGTTTGAAGCCATCCTCACGATTGAAATTTTTATATTTGTGAATCTCAATGGCTTCTCTTACCAATCTCGGTATGTAGTGGCGTTCCGTCGAAATTACCTTAGGACTATGCAACTCGATCCAATGATTTGCACCCGACTCAATGAGATGTTGAGCAATAGCAGACTTGCGAGTATCGTTCTTTTTGACTGCAGCAATGTGTTCTTTAATTCTGCAGGCAATAGTGCGCTTGGTCTGCCCTATGTAAGAACTACCACACCAGGCCCCGTAGCCGAATGGCATTTCTCCGACGCCAAACGAAAGCGATACGCCGCTGGCTCTGTCGCGCCAATACGCAAGCGCGATAGAGATAGATATCTACTAGCGCTTCGTTTCGTGAGCGTTTCGTGAGCGATTGTGCCATTCGGCTAGCCACCCTGGTTTTTCCAGAGGAAAATTGTCCTTAGGTGACCGCAAGAACTGTGCAATTTTCCTGTGTGGGGTGAAGATAGTTTTTACAGACACTACATACCGAGATTGGTAAGAGAAGCCATTGAGATTCACAAATATAAAAATTTCAATCGTGAGGATGGCTTCAAAGTTCAAACTATCTAATGTATGGAATCCAGTGATTTGTTTGTGTAAAAAACCGGTGAAGTCAGAATTGAAAAAACGTAGTGACACTGTGAGTGTAGTGTGTTTGGACAGACCATCGAGTTCTGAACGCGACCAGTGGTAACGCTGAAAGTGAACGCAGCCGACGCGCGCGAAGGAGGGTAGATCGCGCGCTGTCTATACAACTTTAACATCCACCCGCCTTCGTCAGTTTTCCGTGATCATGATGCATGCAACTGCGTCGCAATATCGGGAGCTCGACAAAAATCATAAAGGTAATCACGGTCTATATCCCGGTCAATATAAGTCTAATGAAAATAACCGTGAATCATTCAAAACTCTTAAATTTTATTTAGTCAAATGTATTGTTAGGCAAAATTTCCATTTCCCAATATATTGTAGTTAAATGGCGCACTAGAAATTAGTTTGTTGATTTTATACTTTGTGTCCAAGATTTGTGTGAAATAATGTGTATGTCGTACTTTTTTTCCTCCTGCTGAAAAATTTCATGGATGACATTTTCACTTACATGGCCGGATACATTTTATTAAAAAGAAACCTGATGTTTTCCAGACCATTATGTTCTATTAATTTTTCATTACATTAGAAAGTCATTTCCGGTTTGCTCACTGTCAAGTTGTCAACCTAACACGTTCCTCCTCGCTTCGCTCGTCGTCGCACCTAAACTGACTCTGTCACACACGAGTTTTTTGTTACAATACTAATAAAATTATTACATTACATTTATGCTTTGTAATATTTATTGTCAAAAGTGGTTTTGCATGATGTAATTTGTAGAAACAAAAATAAATTTAGGCATAAGTACTTTTTTTGTCCAACTGAAGCACTTGGGAATAAAGCAGTTGTTGGGGTTATACAAGTTGCATTATAACAGTTTGGGAAATTATCATTTGACAGATTTTAAGTTTGCCAAATGTTTGATTTGACTAACGTGTAGTTGGCAAATTATCATTTCCCAAATAAACGTTTGGCAAAACAACTTATCGCAAATTGACATTTAGGAAAACTTTTTTGGCAAGTATTTGTTTCCCAAAATATTTACTTGGTTAAATCTCATTTTACCAAATATTATTTAGTCAAATGTATTGTTAGGCAAAATTTCCATTTCCCAATATATTGTAGTTAAATGACACACTAGAAATTTGTTTGTTGATTTTATACTTTGTGTCCAAGATTTGTGTGAAATAATGTGTATGTCGTACTTTTTTTCCTCCTGCTGCAAATGTCAAGGATGACATTTTCACTTACATGTCCGGATACATTTTATTAAAAAGAAACCTGATGTTTTCAAAACCATTTTGTTCTATTAATTTTTAATTACATTAAAAAGTAATTTCCGGTTTGCTCACTGTCAACCTAACACACTCCTCCTCGCTTCGCTCGTCGTCGCACCTAAACTGACTCTGTCACACACGAGTTTTCTGTTACAATACTAATAAAATTATTACATTACATTTATGCCTTATATTTATTGTCAAACGTGGTTCTGCATGGTATAATTTGAAGAAACATTTTTTGACAAAAAAAATAGTTGACAAAATAATTTTGTCCAGTAATTAATTTGACAAAAATAAAGTTGAGCAAACTTTTCTTGTCCAGCTGAAGCACTTGGGAATAAAACAGTAAAAAAGTTTGGGAAATTATCATTTGACAGATTTTAAGTTTGTCAAATGTTAATATACCCAGTTGGCAAAATTTGTTTGAGAAATGAAATTTGACAAAAAAATCTTCGGTAAATTAAATGGATCCCGTAGAAATGAAAATGCAAATGCCTAAATGTTTTCGAAATTTGCGATGTGATATTTTGACCAAACATGTTTTTGGGATATAAGTTTTGCCATTAAAAACGTTTGCGAAATAAAGTTTTGTCTAAATAAAATTTGACTAAGTAAAATTGTGCCAAATGATAATTTGACCAAACAAATTCATTGCGAAACATACCTTAGCCAAACAATAATCTGGGTGCGTAGCCGAATGGCACAAACGCTCACGAAACGCTCACGAAACGAAACGCTAGTAGATGTCTACGAGTATCCCTGTCGCTCTTGCGAATTGGCGCGACAGAGCCGGACTACGTTTCGTTTTCGTTTGGCGTCGGAGAAATGCCATTCGGCTACGGGGCCTGGGAAATGAAACTATTGCGATATGATTATTGGGAAATGAAATTTGACGAAACGTTTTTTGGCGAAACGGCAGGACACCGTACAACGTACTTGTAGTTTGAATCAAATACAAACGAAAGATTTCATAATGAAACCCCGAGATTATCAACAATTTAAGCTCTTGTATTTATTTACTCATATTTGTACAATATTAAAGTTTCAATAAATTAGTAAAAAGTGTTACAACTATACATTATTATGTTGTGCTTTAGATATTTTAATCATTATCTGCAGATAATAAATAGATCTAGGTATATTTATTAACAGCTTGTGCTGTGCTGCCATCTCTGCTCTATATGTATGAATCTCCTCAATATGTATGAATGCAAACCTTTCAATAGACTACAATCTCCAAATGACTTGATTAGATACTTTTACTACTAAGGCAGCTGGTAGGGTAATGCGCGCACCGATATGCCAATAGATGGCTCTGTAGCAAGGCGGCGTAAGATTGTAGTAGGTGATACCTACTAATGTATTAGGTATAGTCATACTAATTATATTTTAATTAGTTAAGTATGATACCTATTTAGTTGAGTATTTATGTAGAGTTGAAGATTAATGAATAGTATTCTGTTAGTAAGTTGGTGTTTGTATACAATTTCCGGCCGCCTGTTATAGGTGCGGCAGCAGTGAGCAGGTGTGGAGGCAGCGAAGCGCGAGGGCTCCGCGGTCCGCTCCGCCAGTGTGACATGTAACCTAACCGGCGTCGGGCGCGTCGCATCATGAGCTGGGCGCACGCCGGCCTGTCCGTTTCATTCAATATCTGTAACACGAACACTCGTGCTCGCATGTGCCTTTAATTAAAATAATGACTCCAAGTCACTAAAACAATGTACATGCAAGAGCAAGACACCTTCACTGTAAAGCAGGAAGAAGAGTTCAGCAGACCTGTCGAGTCCATCATGCGATGTGAGGACTTCAAAAGCAATTTTGCCAGAAGACTTTCCAATCGCTACATCTCCAGATCTCCCAGCTCGATCTCAAGACAAGGAAGTGCGTTGAAGCTGCGGCCAGCCGATACGAAAAATACAGAAGCAACCCCCGATAATGTAAGTACATAGATAGATCGAATACTTACTCTTTAGTAGCTTTAAGTAGTCAAAGTATTTTAATTTATATTGGGTATCAGGAACGTCTGCGTAACATGTTGTTTAAACTAATAAACGAAATGTATTTGTCATGATGTTGAATTGATAGGTATAGAAAACAAACAAACATAACATATCAATATGGGGCCGATTTTTGAGTCTCACGGCGTTCGAATTCAGAAAATTGTCACTGAAAATAATAGGCAATTCACCGTTTTCAACCGGTATTTTAGTGACAGTGAGACTCAAAAATCGGCCCCCACGGGAAAAGTGGCGTACTAGAAGATAGGTTGTGCTCAGCAGTGGGCGATAAAAAGGCTGATATGATGATGATACAAGACAATACAAGTATATCTCTTACACTAAGACACACTTAATATGATATCTATATTCAATGAGTAAGATTGGGGTTTACTTACATAATTATCTATCTTCTTATAAACGTAGGTGGTAACTTGAAAATTAAGTCATTAAAATGATAATAATGTGTGCAATGTAAACATTATAATACAAAGTAGAACACCTAATAAGTGAGGTAAGCACCTATTTGTTTTGATTGACATAATTATTTGGTTGTTTACATTTCTCATTTTCAGCTACTTCTCGCCATTGAATTTCACTTAGTCACTAATTTGATTATGCTATTATTTATAAACAACGGTGACGTTTCGAAAGAAATCTCAATATGTATGAAGCCTAACTACTAAAACGAAACATTATTGACCTAAATCTGTTCGGTTTATGTTTAGCCATTTAATGTTAAATGCAATGCGATTTTATGAGATGTAATTAAGTCGTAACTATTTAAGATTATAATAAGTTGAAATTAACCGGCTTTCAGTTTCTGCGAGCTTGCCAGGGAAAATCTGCTGTATTACTATATTATCTATACTTATTACCATATCTGTATACAGTCAGACCCCATAGTAGAAGATGAAACAACGCACCAAAAGTATCTGTCATTCCGAATATCTTTTCTGAATATATGCACAGTTCGCGAATATATAGAAATACATTTTTGTTAAGCGGTTATAGAATCCTAGACACTTTTGAAGCATTGTTTGGTCCGCTACTTTTGAAGCTGACTTACAGGGGACCGATTTTTGAATTTCGAACGCACGAATTCGCCATTCGAAATTCTTTTTAAAACGACGAAATGCTATTTTCGAAAAAGGACGGCTAGTAATTTAAAGTCTAGGGGTAACGACCACTCGTTTTCGATTCTGTTAGTAGAATTTAAATCGTTAGTAGTGGAGATATTAATGAACGAAATTCACGAATACGAATGGTCGATATTCAAAAATCGGCTCCCAGTATAGACTTAAGGGTATCCCCATTAAGCGTGACCTATAGGCACGTAGTTACAAACCAATTCAGTTATCCATTGTTACAAAAAAGACTTGTAACGGTTCTACATTCAAACATTTGGCGATCTCGGAATTTATATGAATGTTGACTAATGTAGGCAACGGCATTTACGAAGTAAATTTTTACGTTTTTTAATCGTTCTGACAAAGTGTGGGTGTTCAACGACAAGTGAACGTACATTTTTTGCGGTATTATTTGAGACAAGACTGCTACTCTTCGCTAAATAATATTTTGGTTATAAATTTACATAAAAGCGTTTCTAAAATCTAAATCTAAAATAGATATATTATAGGTACCGATCGAGATAATGAAAACATTAAAATGTTATTGGTACAGCCACCGGCATAATAGGTGATGATTTCTGTACCTTGTCACTTTAACGTCGTGTCTGAAATCTCATACGAAATTGTCGAACGATTTAATGCGACAAGGTACAAAAATCATCACTTATTTATGCCGGTGACTGTACCTAGTTGTTTCGTTAAAATAAATTTAATATTAGTGATGACAGACGGCATTGCCATTTTATTTATAATGGCAAATGCCTTGCAGAGTTAGCTTGGTCCGACTATTATATGACCTATTCAAGTAGTAAAAATCGAATTACGATAATAACCGGGAAGACACCGTGCGTGAGTTGTTGCAAGTGTAATGTAATTATCAAACGATGTATTCACAAAACTTGATGATTAGCTACTCTAGGCAATAACATCGCACAAAAAGAAGACCGCAAAAATATCTGACAGAGTGTGTCAGATATTTAGCAAGCCTTCTTTTTGTACGATGTTATTGCCGGTGATTGTACCTATTCCAAAAAGTGGTGAGTGGAAGGTTAACTTGCAATTTTAGTAATTAAATCATCATAAAATAAATTGTGTAAGCGGAAACGTCCACCGGCGAGATTATGTATTTTTTAACTAAGGGAAACATTTGAGGTTATTTCTAATAGTTTCCATTCTTATTATGAATAAGATTAGAAAAATCATATTTTAAATGGTTTACCAAAGTTTATACCTGCTTTATTTATATTATAGTTTAATATATTTATATTTGAAAAAAAAATTGTCATTCTATACAGGCTTCGTCATTCTGTAACGTGTCAGTGTCTTGTCTGCCATAACAAAATATTTACTAGCAAGCTATCGAAACAATTTAAATTGAGTTTAGACGAAGTTCATTAAACTTTTTTTTAAGTATTACCTACTTCAATGTTGAAATGACGAACACGCTAGGTTAATAATCATTAAAGTGACAGAATTAAAATTACTGTGTAAACTTGAGTTTTATATGAAATATATACCCATTTAAAAAGTCTTCCTATAACAATAAAAACCGAGTAAGGTATCTATAACATTCGCGTTTGTGCTTGGTCAATACCGACCTTAGGTACTAAAGTGTAGAGGCAAATTGTGTACGTTACTGAAATATGCATCCGCCTGGCCTCGTCCATATACCTAATTATATAATTACGTTGTTTATAAATGTAGCATTCCGTGAGTGTTGCACACATAGTTCACCTCCATACATTTAATTATGAATAAAGACTACTCATTCATATTTGTAAACTGAAGTTAATTCGGCCATATAAAGTCACAGTATAAAGTTCTATGGACAGAAATGTGCAGATCTACTCATAGCATATCTATGTAATTAAGACGATACAGGAGGGGTCAATTCTCCATACAAACGCTCGTGACTATTTCTTCCCTGGTTTTTGAAGATAGATCAATGATTTTTTCAACACAGATGTCTTTCCCATCACGGAACAATGGTATTCCGGACCTTTGGGAGGCGTGCGCGGGGCCGAAGCCAACACGTAGAGGCCCTTTCGACACTTTAATGAAATGTAAGGGGTACACCGAGCGGATGTTGCCCTTGCCCGTATCATGGGACACACGCAGCGGCAACACCCGCCAGGGTGTAAGGACTATTTGAGAGTTAATGGAATCTAAAATGAACTGGTCTATTTTGATGAAAGTGATTGACTAAATACTGGGCTATGGATAAAAAACCGGACGCCTGCCTAATAAAACGGTATCCAATTTTATTTCTGGCAGACGGTGACTCGTCCCCACAAGATGGGCCCCCACAAAAAGCGACATCCAAGATGGCTCAAGGGCAACACCGGTGTGAGAACTCAAGGGTGTCGAGAGGTGTGCACCGCTTTCTGCCCAGTGGCTGTTAAGCCACTGTACCAACTCGCGTCTTATGCAAATTTTCACTTCCACCCCTGGGGCATGTAGCCCTAACGACTCCACTCTGGACGGCCAGCCGAGGCAAGCCAGAGGTAGAGAGTACTGTCCCACCCACCCGCCTTACGGGTAACAGAACTCCCCAGGAGCACTCGGGTACGTGGGGTCGCTGTTCCCCAACAGCTCGCCACAAGCTGCCCTGCGTTGACTGATTGCACTGGTAAAACCAATGGGCGATGGGGTCGTCACATCCCTACGCCATTCGTCACAACACAGATTATTATTATTTTTATCTGTGTCGGACCGTTATGATTTTTTTGATATTCTTATTTTTACAGATGCTAGAACCCATCAAAATTTTCCAAAAACGGCCTTATTGATTATGGCGTAAAAAAAGGTGTGGTGTTCAAAATTGGTGACAATTAGCCAAAAAAACTAAATGGTCCGACACAGATTATTTAATTGTTATTCAGATTCTCACGTTACGATTGATTAAGTTTTGAAGGAGGAAACAGTCGAGAGCGGAACCTCGTTTTTAAAGATTTTTTCGCAATATCTTTTAACTGAGGAGTTGTCGTTAATGGACATTTCTTTTCGATTAATCAAGTTAATACCATTAGTATATTAAACTAGAATTCCCAAATTAAAAGGGGGGCTCCTTTCCATTTTAGCATTTTCGCTCCTGTAGCGTTAATAATAAGTATGAAATTAATAATAATTATGGAAATATATATTGAATAGTGTTTCATTGAATGTATAATAAGTTTTTCCCCTCACTAGCTCGGAAACACGTGTTTTGTCCTTTAATACCAGCGGGTAAAAACGCATTTTATCCACTAGTGGGTAAAGTAATTTGACCTTGAATAAAGTCAAATTAACTGGTTTAAAATTGATAGAAGTAGGTGAATCCAGTAATTAAGATGATTTACCACCTGTGGAACTACTGGAAGCAGTGATAAACGCATTTTTTTTGCGTTGTAGTTTCCTCGCTATAGTGAGGGGAAAAGTTTTGTGTTACACTCGGGTGCAAATGTATTTTTCCCCTCACTAGCTCGGAAACACGTGTTTTGTCCTTTAATCCCAGCGGGTAAAAACGCATTTTATCCACTAGTGGGTAAAGTAATTTGACCTTGAATAAAGTCAAATTAACTGCTTTAAAATTGATAAAAGTAGGTGAATCTAGTAATAAAGATGATTTACCACCTGTGGAACTACTGGAAGCAGTGATAAACACATTTTTTGCGTTGTAGATTCCTCGCTATAGTGAGGGGAAAAGTTTTGTGTTACACACGGGTGCAAATGTATTTTACTTCTCGTGTGTTAAAAAACTCGCAAGTTCAGGATTCTATTCTCGAACCACTCGCTTCGCTCGTGGTTCAACTATAGAATCCTTTCACTTGCTCCTTTTTCAATTCCACACTCGGCGTTAAAATACAACTTTGCCCCCTTGTATAACAAATAACTATTACTTCTCGTGTGTTAAAAAACTCGCAAGTTCAGGATTCTATTCTCGAACCACTCGCTTCGCTCGTGGTTCAACTATAGAATCCTTTCACTTGCTCGTTTTTCAATTCCACACTCGGCGTTAAAATACAACTTTGCCCCCTTGTATAACAAATAACTATTTCAACACGTGTGTAAAAGCCATACGATAAATAAATTATGTAAAAATGAATTATATGAAAATGGACACCACCCGCAGACAGTGCGGATATCAGACCAACTCTTGAGAGTACTTGTAAGGTACAGGGGGGCCATATCGACTGCCGGGTAATTTCAACATAAGTATCGAAATATTTGACATGTTTTACATTTTTAACTAGCGTGCCATATGTGTCCACTGAACACGCATATCTTAATATGCCCAATTGACTTATATGACACTTTATAAGTAGTTAATAATTATAAAACATGGAAAATATTTCCATCAGTTAATATTACCCGCCACAGGAAATTTCCTTACATATTTAATTTTAATTTTACGAACAAGCCCACGCTATATATTTTGCGACTAAAACGTGACACGGAAGCCACAAAGATGGAGTTGTTTAAAGTTGTGTGGCTTCCATCCCAAATTTACCTCTGATTTGCAAAATCTCTTCAGTAAAGTAATATTTTACTGTTAAAACTAAACTATCTTCCGTTTCCATTAATTAACCTTTTATCTAACTATTACAAATGCATTTTGTCATCATATGCTGGCTTCCTTTTACAGACTTTTCGTGGGAGATATCTTTTAAAAAAAAACGCGGCCAAGTGCGAGTCGGACTCGCCCACCGAGGGTTCCGTACAAACTTTCTTTCAAACTATCTAGTAAAAATAATCTCATATTTTCATATAACTCTAATGACTTGACTAGAAGACAAAAGTATAGGCACTAATGAGTATTATTGTGTATAGCGCCATCTCCCGGTCAATTTGCTAACTAATTTGCGCGACCTGGTTTTTCAGGGATAATTCTTTATAATGTTAACCGATTTAAACAGTTTTTACTTTATTGGACAGAAGATGGTTTACGTAACATCTCGTATTAATTTGAAGTACGATATACATCCGCAAGGGTGGGTAAATTGAAAGTAAAAATCTGAAAAGTTTTTTTGTGAATTAAAAAAAAGTATTCAAAATACAAACACGATTATATTTTTCCTGTAATATTTAGCATAAAACCAATGTTTACTAAAATTTTCATAATTTTTCGGTGGTAAACTTCGGAGATAAGGGGGGGGGGGGACGGTATTTTTTTTTACATTTTCCTTCAAAATTCTTTTTTTTTCCACAACAAAAAAATTATAAAAAATAACTTATTTACGTTCAATTTGAGCACTTTCCAACGATACCCCACTTGACCTAGTAACTTGAAATTTACAGTTTGCCCCCCTTTCATTTTGGCCATTTTCTACTATTAAAATTAATATATTTAAAAAAATTATACTTTCTATTTGTAGAGGTTTACAATGTTCATAACTATTCCAAATTTCAAGTTGATAGCATAGTAGTTCTCGAGATATTTAGGAATGTGACAGACGGACAGACAGACGGACAGAGTCGCACCATAAGGGTTCCTGTTGTACCTTTTTGGTACGGAACCCTAATTATAAATATTTTAATACGATACGATAAATAAAAACTGATTTCAAATAACTTAATATAGGTACTTATGTTTGACAGGCAGCGCCATCTATAATATCCAGGACAAACGGTAAATAAATCTAAAACTGCTCAAATAAATGTGTCTGTAAAGTAACCACTCAAATGTCTAGCGAACAGTTTGAGACTACGGTATAATGTTAATTCTACGGCGGAAGTGGCACAGCAATACTATTGTGCTTCCAAACGCTCTCGTGATATGAAAGGAAGATAGCGAAAAACCATTGTTTATCGCCTTGGAGCCTGCTGCTTTGAATGTGAGAAAACAGATTTACGAGTATGATCAGACCCCAGCATGGGAGGAAACGTAAAACAACTCTTCCTGCAACAATGCTTCAATGGGTTTCTTACAGGAAACCTTTAATAAAAAGCAATATTTAGATCTTATTTCATTCAACCGCGTCTCACGCACCGAGGAGGTGAGGGCTTTGTACCAACGCTTGGACGACTTTGTTGCTCTAAACCAGGAGCGGCTCACTTCGCGTTTCTTCCGTACATTTCGACGGCTCATATAGTTTGACAACCTTCACGCTGCGCAATAGAACTCAATGAGGGCGATTTTAGAATCTCGCATACCGGATTTTTAACCGACTTCAAAAAAGGAGGAGGTTCTCAATTCGACTGAATGTTTTTATTTTTTTATTTTTTTTTTGTATGTATGTTCCTCGATATCTCCGAGAATTGTGGACCGATTATCAAAAATTTTTTTTGATCGAACGGGTATAACCCCGAGATGGTCCCATTGGCAACAAGTCAGGGTCTGATGATGGGATCCTGGAGAAATCGAGGGAACTCTTCAAATGTTATAGGCACATGTAATGTTTTTAGTGTATTTTTCAAAGGTAAACCAGTATTTACGCCTGATGGTAATAATTTTATGTGGCTGAGCTGATGATGGAAGATCAACTCCTCAATGGTTAGGAGTTAAAGGATAATTCTTTCACTAGTGTACATGTATTCGGACTGATACATATAATATCAATAGGAACCACTAAAAATCAACAAATAAATAAACTTTTTTAACAAAAAATAAAACCGCCTTCAAAAATAAGCGCGTTACAAAACACGGAGAAACTAAAAAGCAAAAAATAATAAACCTTTGAATTCAGATTTCTTATCGTATTGCAATAATCTAAACATCCAAATTATAAACAAATTAATTATTTTTGGAGTCGGTGCCAGCCTGCGTATGGTTGGGTGGGGCAAACAGGCAATAGCAAGGCGACGAACAGGTCTGGTACCGACTGCAAAAATAATTGATTTGTTTATAATTTGGATGTTTAGATTATTGCAATACGATAAGAAATCTGAATTCAAAGGTTTATTATTTTTTGCTTTTTAGTTTCTCCGTGTTTTGTAACGCGCTTATTTTTGAAGGCGGTTTTTGTCACTAAAATACCGGTTGAAAACGGTAACTTGCTTATTATTGGGTTGGTAAGAAAGTAATGAGCGATCGATTGAATTCCACATACAATTTTTGAGAGAGTTCTAGAATCTTCTATGATCGAAAGTATATAAAGGGCGAGTCGCACAGTTTCTCGTCAGTCATTCACTAGCTGTCGCCGAGCTAATATAAGGAAGAAAATGGACGAATTAAAAGTGCATGTAAGGCATTGCTTACTATATGAATTTCAGTCTGGCCATTCAGCCGCCGAAGCAGTGCGTAATATATGTCAGCGTGTTGCTCCTGAAGTTGTGTCTGAGGCCACGGCGAAACGATGGTTCCAGCGGTTTCGTAGTGGCGACTTTTCATTATCAGATCAACCTAAGTCTGGTCGACCGGTGAAGATTGATGTAGCCAAATTAAAAACCTTAATTGAAGGAGATCCGAGGCTAACGAGTCGTACTCTTGCTACCGAGTTAGGCTGCTCTCATGTCACCATAGAAACACATTTACACGAGTTGGGAAAAAACTACAAATACAGTGTTTGGATACCGCACGAACTTGATAGAGATCAACTAAACCGCCGTGCCGATATTACCGAGTTGCATACAACTTCTGCCGCCGCACATTCAACTGGTTGGACCATCTTATCACTGGAGATGAAAAATGGGTCTTATATATAAATCACACACGCAAACGTCAGTGGCTAGCTCCAAACGAAAAAGGAATAGAGGCACCAAAAAAAAGCCTCACCCGAAAAATGTTATGCTGTCCGTTTGGTGGGATATTCATGGTATTATTCACTGGGAACTCCTACCAAGTGAAATGACTGTTACCGCATCAGTATACTGTAATCAGCTTGAAAATTTAAACCAAAAAATCTGTCAGAATCGTCCACAGCATGCTAAAGTTTTTTTCTTACACGACAATGCTCGCCCACACATTGCAAAAGTGACTCGGCTAAAGCTATTGGAGATAGGTTGGAAAGTGATACCTCATCCACCGTACTCTCCAGACTTGGCACCTACGGATTACGCATTGTTCAGATCGCTAAGCAATGCCTTGAATGAAAAAAAGTTCGATGATCAAGCCCATCTACGACAGTACATAGCTGAGTTTTTTGAATCTAAACCTAAGAACTTCTTCGCCGATGCTATTCATTCTTTACCAGAACGATGGAGACAAGTAGTAGATAACGAAGGCCGTTATATTTTTGATAAATGATTAAAATAATAAATTAAATTTAAATTACAATACTGGTTATGATTCGCTCATTACTTTTTTACCAACCCAATATTTTCAGTGACAATTTTCTGAATTCGAACGCGTGAGACTCAAAAATCGGTCCGTTGACAGGTTGTTGAGAGTGATCCTTCTGTACTTTTACTTTTATATATTCTGTGCTCTAAACTTGAATTAATTCCATCTGACACAAAACAGTCGGTAAATATACCTAATGAAGTATATATGAAAAATAGAATACTATGTGTACATATGTATATGTATATGTATTTCAAATATAATCAGCTTTTCGCTGAGTTTGATAGGTTTCAATTTTACCTTGACCCAGAGACAAATTAGGCATAGACAGGTCACTCGATTTCGCGTAAATGACGAAATTTTGTAAGTACCAGTGGGAGTTCATTAATTATCTACTTATGCTGTTGACATTATTGAATAAGTAATTACTATAATTAGCGACCCGCCTTTGCTTCTCACGAGGAGTAAAGCATACGTTTAGTATATAGGTGCCTAATAGTATATATCGCGGACTTTAATTTAAGTACTTGACCATGCAGGAAGAGACAATTCCGCCATACATTTCAAACGGCCACCATGATTTTTCAAAGTTTATTAGCAGATACCGTCGTATTTTAATCAAATCACATAAAACAAAACCTTAACAATAATTTGTTTTGTAATAACTAAACATTCTACAACAATTACTTTGTGCATACATGACAGCCGCATGCAATTCCGTTCAGTAGTGTTTGAATAAAAATTTTCGCGAACAAAAAATGAACAAGACACAGACAGACGCGGCGGGAATATATTTTAAAAATTATACTGATTATTTTTCGTTTATAATTAATCTAATGATCTTTAAACAATAGTTAAGTGCGATTGCATCTTGCACTACAACTGCACTTGCGCTAAGTTGCACTGATCGATAATGCAAACATCGCTGCACTGCTACCAGGATGTCAGAATTTCCAGGAGATCAATGCAGTTCTAGGGCATGCGCGCAAGACCTAAAATGCATGTAACAATATTACCCCGTAACACTAACAACACCTGTGATTGGACACAGTGTCGTTAATAAAGGAAAGAAAAATGTTTCATAAATATAAGTCTCAGTGTACTCAAATTCAGTGTACTCAATTTCTCTGATTTGGATAAGATGACGGATTGTCTGAAATTAATATCACGTTTGTGTTGCAAGAGCTACAGCTGTTTACTGTTAAGGTAAGAAAAGTGGTAAGAAGAAACAACGTTATTAAATACAGGAATATAAATTGCCTTAAAAAGGAGAGTTTTAGACAAATCAGCATGGTACTGGTAGTTAATGAGTAGATATGTATGTGTAGGTAATTAGGTATAGCAATCATTATTCATTATTTTTAAAATAATTAACAAATTTTCTTTCAAATATTTCCCACATAAAATATACATGTGTTAATTACTATTATTCCATATTACTGTTGTAACGGCTTGCCCGTTAAAAACTGGTTTAGGGAAAACAGGGGATCTAGAAAGACCTTTTAGCCGGGGTAATTAATGTTCGGTTTAAAGGTTGTTCGGTTTTTGCTCCGTAACTATTAGATGCTAGAAGTAACTAAAATGTAGGTATAGCAGGAGAGACCAAGAGGGTGTTTTTGCAGTTATTCGAGCGCGTAAGATAAAATATGCTAACCGGCAAAACAGGCCATTTTCGCGAAAAGAATATGACTTGTTTTTCTAACCTAGGTATTTTATGCTTTTTGTGCGGCGGTTATAGCTGGAGAGTATGCAATATGTTTGATTTTTTTTGGGATATCTCCTAGATCGAGAGTGGCATTTATTCTAAGCATGCAAACATTAAATTTACCTAGGTAATCAGTAATCAGTAATCAGTATGTTTATTGCTTTCGTAGGTTATACAGGTGGTACATTATATTTGGTCTGCTACGAAACCCTGTAGGGCACTGCAATTTTAACTTATATCTAACTTATGCTATGACTTAAGATGTTAATAAAATTATATGACTAATATACAAGACATTCATATATATATAAAATTTTAAAACCGTAACAAATATTATTAAAATTACAGTATCACAACTATACTAAACACTTAAATATAGGTACTATTATTACTACATCAACTATCAAAGAATTCTTTCAGGGTATAAAAACAGTTATCTATTAAATATTTTTTAATTTTTTTATTAAATAGTGTATTGGCCTCTTCGTCTCTTATAGACTTTGGGAGTTTGTTGTACCTTTATACACATTAAGTGTGGACTAGAGGCATGCATTTTTAACTTAGATGGCGGTAATGGAATTTTATGTCTGGGACGTAAGTTAATATTTGAAGGATTTTTTGCTGCTGGGAAAAACTGGTTATACTTTCTTAAAAATTTACATAGTTCAAATATGTACAAGGATGTTAGTGTCATGATGTTGAGATTAGGGAAATGTGGTCTGCAGCTATCCATTTGGTCTATATTTACTAATATCCGTATACATTTTTTTGCAACAAAAATAGATCGTCGACATTTGTACTGTTACCCCATATAATAATACCGTACCGCAGCCTAGAGTGGGCAAATGCGTAGTAGGCGCATAAAGCTGTTTTGAGATCAGTATGTTTTTTTATTTCCATTAAGGCATAAGTAAAGCTTGATAGTTTTGAAGCTATTTTTTGTATATGTAATTTCCAGTTCATATTTGTATCAATTTCAAGTCCAAGAAGGTTTGATGACTCTATACATTCTAATACCTGGTCATTGTAAGTAAACTCAATATGTAAATTACTTTTTTGGTGTGGCTTGTATTGCATAATTTTTGTTTTATCTAGATTCAATTCAAGGTTGTGAAGATGGTATTCTAATTAGCACAAGTCAAATTATAATCTGTTGAATATATTTCAACTTGTGCTATCTTAAAGTAGTCACACCACTATATATATAAATTAAAACCGAAATAAATTACACATATGAAAGAAAAAGTGACCAAGGCCTCTACTGCCTGAGGCTGGAAACGAACCAGCGTACTCTGCAATCGCGGCAGATGCCTGTTTATCCGCTCGGCCACCCAGGTCACAGTTGTTGAGGTCGAAACCTTAGGGCCTTGGTCACTTTTTCTTTCATATGTGTAATTTATTTCGGTATTAATTTACCTAGGTATCTTAGAAAAACACATCATTTTTTTACTCACACTACTACACTGCTCTAAAATTCAAAGAAATCGTATCAGTATCCTGTAAGCTTTTTCGTTATTTAACTTTTTAGTTTCCGAAAAAGTTAAAAAATCTTTTTCCATATCTTATAAGATAATCATACCAATCCAATAAGCCTCTAGCGCTACCAAGCTCGACTAAAATGCACATAATACAGTTTTGCCGGCTCCCCTACTGTTACATTGTGTTATATATATCCGATACATCTGTGTATCCATGACATGCCATACTACTTAATTGTTTTTGTCTTTATAACCGCCCTTTGAAAATGCTAATCAAAAGTATCAAAACGCGGGGCTAGTAAATATATAATACAGACATTCAGTTATTCGACGCATTTGCGGGCCGACTAGGGATGTAAGTAAATACCGTGCAGAAATTATGGTTTCTAGAAAAAAACATTTATTTATTATAGGTGTATGCGAGACTGTGAGTGCCTCTTTACATGATTGTACTTACAGTCTCGTGTTATTAAAAAAGCCTGTAATGTGCAATAAAACATTTTATAACTACCAAAGACATATATAAATCCGTATAGACAGATAAAGTCTAAGAAAAAAACGCATTTCAGTACCATACAGAGAAGATAAATGTACGGTGGCCTAGATGGCATTACACCTTTGGGGTACGCTCAGCTAGATGGCGCTAATATTAATATTTGACATTTTAACGCATATCAAGCTAAGAATATGGTCCAAAGTGTCAAAACTGAGGTTCAAAAGTTTTAAGCCTGTGTCAAGAGATGGCAGTCTATGCACTGTGATTACACATTTTACTTCGACAGTAACTCTCTATAATACTCCATCCTCTTTGATAACTACTAATACTATCAATAATATATTGCGCGTTAATAAAATAGGTAAATGCCTTCACTTAATACCTAATAAAGTACCTATGTTTTACGAGTGAAACAATTACGAGTTATTATTGGGTTTCTTGACGGCCTGAATTGGTTCCTGTCGTGCATTAATGCATGAGTGCGCCAAACTGATTAACTAATCACATGAACGTCGCTTTTAGGTGCGTGAGCGACGATTTCCAGGATTATTCACTTTACAACTTACCATTACTAAGTATTTTAAGTAATTTAGTGTTCATTCTTAGGAACGATTCAATTAATTTTGTTTCTGTTCGCTTCGATTATACTTATCCTAACTAAAACTGCCAGTTTTGGGGCCTGATTCGGCCGTCTTCAAAAGGGCGCGAACATATTACGAGTAAGTGATTTTTCAACTCACTCAATTCTCGCTCGTGAGAGAAATGAATAGGACGATTATAATGAAGAGCGACGACGAAATTTATAGTTGGGTAATGTTGCGATGCCGATAGACATTAAATTGTTTTTGTTCCTACCTATTTAATCCCGATAGTCATCCATCCGAATATCAGTCTTTTTAGGCACTGGTCCCACCGCGAACTAGTAAGCTATAAGCTATCGGCTATAAAAACGATCAAAATATAAGCACCCCCGTGCAAATATAATAAAAGAAACAAGGCTATTTTGATTTGTCTCTTTTATTTGCTCATAGCTTACTAGCTCACGGTGGGACCAGTGCCTTAGGGTGTTATCTTGCGTTTAACTACGAATTAATTGTTGCTAAATAAAGTGAGAGACTTGCAAAAATTTCATTGTATTTTGGTCAACTTTTCGGAAATTTGTAATTATAGTTCAATGAACAAGTACAGTCTGAATTCAAAGTACTTATCTCAGTTTATTGAAGAATGTGGAGGTCAAGTATTGAGTGTGTTACATTATTACTCGATAAAGTTAAAGGTGTGGTACAGTCACTTCAGATGTGGCTGATAAGTTGATAAGGTGTTTATCTAAGGCAGAATCGTAGCCATGATGTGAACCCTATAATATAAAGACGTTACAGCCAATCTCATTCTTGAATTCCCATTTGCTTTATACGTTATGTTGAATCATTTTTTTATTTATGAGTATATGTATAGGTAACAGTATTTGTAATTATTTTATTTTTAGGATAGAATAGACAAACACACTATATACAGTCAAGTGCAAAAATATGTATGGAAAAAATCGTCTCATAACTATGGTACATACCACCTACTACGCTCACATTACACCCGGACTCTAAGATGCTAAGGGACATATTTAGGGACTTATTTTTGAGTAAGATGCCAGCAGCGGCTGGTCCATACAAGCCGATTCCCAACGGCTTGCCTAAAATTGATTACTCAGATGTTAAAGATTATCAGATGTGGCGTAGGCGAAGGCTGGGTACTGCAATGACCCCTTATTTGCCAAGAGTGGCACTTGAGTAGTTTCATGTGCTCTGCCTACCCCTTCATGGGACACATTTTTGCTCAATATTGCCTAGCAGAAATTTTCACCAGCTGCCACTGATGTGTACACCCATATTTTTACACTAGACTGTATATTAAATAATAATAAAATAACGACTACTATCAGGCAGCAACATGGCTCTAGTATAAGGAAGGGTGTTTACTATATTATGAAACTATTAGTTCATTAGCTAAATAGATAATTAAAATTGTCTGCATGTAAGTTAATTAATGAATCAAATTTAATAAATAAATCTCACTCTATTTATGAACGTTCTTGACACGCTCATCTCATAAGTGAGCGAACTCATTTTCGATCACACACCCACTCCCACTGCGAAACGGGATCGTTCGCTATTGTTTATTGTCTTCACAGATTGTCTTACTGGTAGTTACTTAGATGCTTGATAATTATCGATCATGCGGTGACAAATACCGTTAACGACTTACTTGTTATAAAGTGACATTAGGAGTATAACTCCTTAATAAATTTTAGGTCAGGGGGTATTAAGCTGAGGGGGTATTGGTGCCTTACAACCATGTTCCCGAAACCCCCTCACAAAAGCTCGCGGCGGAACATCCCAGGGGGTTTAGTCCGTAAGAGTCGGACGTACCCACTGGCTTTCTCCCGGGCCAGTGGGATCCATAACGGATTCCCCCTGGGTCAAAAAAAAAGATCAGGGTATTAAACCACCTGACTGCTATTTAACTCGTAACATATTGCCATAATAATACATTAATTTTAATGCCAATTAAGCATTACTAATACTACGCTACGCATTTCATAATTCTTAGAACCACTCGCGCGTTTCCTATTTAGTACGCCATGCTCTTTTACGTATACGTGTACAGTCAGCAAAAAAAATATTATGAAAGCAAAAGTCCCAAAAAATTGTATTCGTGATCTTAATGCGAAAAAATAAAAAAGTCCTCTATTCATATTTTTGCTATTTCAAACGTATGATTTGTTTTATTGCTGACTGTCACACACACAACGACCACTTTTTTGATCAAGAGGAAAAATTGTAGGACGCCACAGATAATATCTGATTTCAGATAGGGTTAAAGTGAAGGATAATTGAAATCTTTGTATTTAATTATACATAAACGTTAAATGGATGAGTATTAGGACTTAGGACTAACTTTACATCGGCTCTACCTAAAAATTACAAAAAACAGGTGTCATCATTACCAATTCGTATTATCATTACATTTTTCTTTACGTGCTCTGTCACCTTCTATGCTCGTTCCGTGCGACTGCGCACCACACACCTGAATGTTCGCTTAAATTATCAGGATCCGGGCTGGATGAGTCAGGCCCACCTGTTTTTGTAACTACATTAGAATACATGCTTCGCTACTTACTACAAATTATGGAGAACGGGCACGGTAACAAGTGGGAAAATATGAATGTTTATTCCTTTGAATATGATTACTTTGAAAGACTCTTTATTCTGAGAAAGTAAAGTAGTACATTATATTATATGTAAGAATGAAGTAGGTACTTGTGAATATAGTGCCATGTAATTCGGTGTGAATAACTAAATTTTTATTTGTAAGTTATGGGTATAGTATAGGGGTTAATCCTGACAGGCTACTTTATGTAACATCTTTATTATTTCAAATTTAAAACCGATAGCGTAAGTCAGCAGTTCTCGAAAAGTTTGTACAAAAATTAAGAGAAAAGTTGTTTTTATTAATTCCTATTTTGTTACCAAGATTTTGTTGATAAATTGCGATTTTATTAAGTTTTATTTCGTCATTAAGGTTCTCTAGTATCTATATTTTCTTAATTATAACAATTATCCTGTATATATCTTACCAAAGTCGAATTATATTACTAAATGTTGGTAACAAAATAGGATCAATTAAAATTTGCTGACGTGGCATTGTACAAAGTTGACGGGAATTGCTGAAGTAACCTACAGGTTAGGTAGTAAGTTACCGCTAGTCTCGTGTGAACTGCGAGTGTGACCGCAATGAGACCCGATGAAGATGATTTGCCATCTTTTCTTTATAATGAGCATTTGAGCGCACCGCACCGAGATTGGTCACGCCAGCGACATCGTCTCTAAGTTACTAGATCAGAACATGGCATCTATCGTGACAATAATAATCATATAGTTCTCTGAATTTGTTGGTTTTTGAGTACATGAAGACGAAATACCGAATAAGAGAAAATAGTTAAGTAGTTACCCGTACTGTTGGGAAGTGAACTGTCTAACTATTACACTACCTACGTATATAATAAATTGACAATAAATTTTCTTTTCAGTGGTTGTTTGCTTACGTTAATTTGTAATCCTGGGATGAAGTTTGATTTAAGGGTACTGTTGCCAAAATAACATAACTGAACCCTTATATTTTCATCGTCGTGTCCGTCCGTATGTGTCTTTAAAACTTTAAATTAATTTATAAGGTAAAATTTGATAAGATTTGAACATAGGAGTATTTTCAGTATTTAATTTAGAAACGAAATTTTATTGAAATGAATTTTTAAGGGGTGCTGGACATACACGTAACTAAAAGTTAAAAATCCAGTAAAATGATCATGACATACTAATTGATAGGTCTTCAAAAATAATATTTATAGGTAATGATAAAGTTTACTGAAACTATTTTTTGATCCAGTAAATACTTTTAGAGATAATTGCTCTTGAAGCCGAAAAAACAAGCAAAAAAATTCAAAAGTTGCCTTGTTCCAGTTTCAAGTTCAAAACATTTAGCCTTACTTGTGGTTATAGATATATGTAGTTTATGGATACACCGCTGCTCAGCTATGCATCACCTAAACTCGATATAATAACTTCTATCCGTTAAATATGATATGGCTTTTGTTTTAAAAAAAATACAAATAACTGTTAAGTACAACTCTTATTGATTCCTGTAACTTTTCTTTCAACATGCAACTAAATACTCATCGAGGCAGTTTTGAAACTCCACTGCTTAAGTATTTTTATAGTTGAGTTTCAAAGAACTGTATCTATGAAGATGAGCTAATCCCAGTCTTCGCTCTCCAGAGTCGGGTAACATTTTAAATGAACAAGTTTAGAAGGAGCTCCTGCATGGGTTTTAGTTCCGCCATTTAACGATCACGACTTATTAATAATATTATAAATGCAAAATCGATACCGGACTTAGAACCTAGAGGAGAAAGGGGTAGCGAGCGCATTGTGTATAGCGCTGATTTTAGTGAACGGAGTCTGGCAATCGGTGCCGACAAAAGTTTATGAAAACAACTTGGGAAAATTGATCCAGTTACATACATTTCATTTAAAATATTCTTATGTCCGCAAAAGTATGTAGTCGGCATCAAATATTAGGGAGTAGCAAAAATAGGCAAATATAAAAACACTTACAACCCTTAAACGCATGACCTTGACAAAAATTTATTCAAATTTGAATTCTGACGTGCTGATAATAGAGTCAAAAATGCATGATGCATATAATACATCATTACGCATTAAGGGCTAAGGATTAATTTTAGCCTGTCGAATTTTGAAAAAATGCTAGACTGATGCCAGGAAAATGCCAAAAATATGCCAATTTTTGAAGTGAAACTTTTGATCACAGTCACTTGGCAGAATGTTTTTAAGGTTATGTTACGAAGTTTCACTTCTTCCGCGCGAAGAGACTCCACCCACTTTTTTAAATTAAGTATAGACGGATCGGAGATTGACCCTAGTCACATCTGATGAAAAGTGAAGACAGTCTAAGATGGAGCTCACTGATTCAGTAATAGCATATTCACTCTTGCTTTAAAGAAACCGAGGTCGTAGGTTAGGCCATAAATATTTCCATACAAATCTGTTGTAGGCGTCATCCATATATTACGTCACAGTGTAAGGGGGGGGGGAGGGGTCATACTAAATGTGACAATCCCTGTTAAAGGGATACAAAAAAGCGTGACATAGGGGGGGGGAGGGGTCCAAAAACCTGAAATTTGGTGTGACGTAATATGTGGATGATCCCAGAACCATAAACGCAAAACTACTAATTCCTCAATTGACTAATTACAGTGACTATACAGTAAGATTTATTTTTTCATTGTCATTTTGACAGGATAAGTCTAACCTGTTCGCCCCGCGATCCCTGACGCACGTAGGGAACGCGCAACAGACACGAAGCGCATACGTGACGCGCATGTCATTTGTATAGGCACTCTTGCGCAGTCCATGCCGCCGAGCATTGTATGTTTGCGTCAACCGTGAACAACACGCCTACATTCAATAACTACCACTATTATTGTTATTTGGTACTGGCTGAGGAGTAAAGCGCAGTAGTACAAGTAGTATTTGACCCTTACTATTTACTAACTATGTTACCCTTACTATCAAGAGGATCAAGTATTCTAAAGAGTTACTGTCAAAGTAAAATATGTAATCACAGTGCATAGACTGCCATCTCTCGACACAAGTTCAAAACTTTTAAACCTCAGTTTTGACAATTTGGCCCATATTCTTAGCTTGATATGTGTTGAAATATCAAATATTAATATTAGCGCCATCTATCCGAGCGTCCCCCAAAAGTGCAACGACATCTAGGCCATCGTACCTTTTTCTATGTGGTTCTGAGGTACCACATAGAAAAAGGTAGTCTATGCACTTATAACTATTGGTCCCTAAAAATTATTTCGCCTCTTCCAATGACCTTTTCATTTGATTCAAGTGTTTTTTCCGTAGGAACGGTTTGTGAAATATGTATATCAATCTTTGTATGTTTTGTACAATGGGTGATTATGACCCCGATAACTTTTTGATTCATGCCACAGCCTCCATTCTATCACCGCACCTCCCGCCGAATGAACAAAGCTCATCCCTACTTCTTATGTTAGTTGCACGGCATACAGAATAAGCAGGCACCTCATTTTCCAGATCCAGATCGTGCATAATGCGAAATGAATGAGTTACCTCCCGAGGTGAGGTTATGCCATTTCTTTGCGCTGCGACACGAGGAGGAGGTAAGAAGGTAATGTTTAATGCTGTGGTATTTATTATGTATGTTCTTTCTCAATTACATTGGCATTTTAATCATGACAACTAATTATTTCGATTGTCCTTTTATGCGAAAAATGAACGAAATTATTACCTAAATCTAGACGAAATAGGTAGTGCTGCTAAAATCGGTCGAGAAACTTACAAAGATCGCAAAATTCATTATTCAATGTGAAATAATTATACTCCGATATTATGTACCTACTTGTATCTTAATAAAAAATCATGTCACATAAAATACATATAGATAGGTACATAACTAAATTCATGTATGCGCAAAAGGCGTAGGCAGAGCACATGCTTCTCAAGTTTCAGTACCACTTTTAGCAATTCACGACTTTACAGAAAACAAAATTGTAATATTGCATTCACAGGTTGCTATTTAAGCCTATCGGCTGCTTCACAATTTTATTGATACTAGCCCCAATGCAAAAGTAATACAGAAATATTTTGTTTATTCTACTTATAATAATAACGTTTACACATGTAGGTATATCACGTCACAGTAATGAGATTTGTAAAAGTGCTATAATATAGTTTAATTTGATTTTAAAATAAAATTGCATGCGACTTATATTGTAAAAATAAAATACTTTAAAAAAAAAAATGTCTTAATCACGTTCTCCTCTCCTATAGCAGTTCTGCATGCAATTGAAGAATTGTTTAAAGTTTATTAGCAGAACTTAGTTAGGTACTTCCTTTGGGCCCCCTTACATCTGGCATGTATTGTAATACCCATTCATAAAAGATAAAATAAAAATCGTAATTTTTTTCCTATCAGTATCAATGATATTTCTTGTATTTAGATTTAGTTATTGTACAATACTGCCATAAAAAATAAACTAGATTAGTATTAGCATTAAACATTAATGAATAATGATAATGATTTTTGAACTAAGACATTATTTTTGTACAAACAGGAGAACCTCAAAAAATGGTCTGACTAGACGAAAATATATGCATCGGGGCTAGTAATATCCCATAGTCGACTTCTACGACGCCTACGGGAGGAAAAAGGGTGTTAAAATTAATCCATAACCAGGCACCACACGGGTCATAGTCGGCAAAAAATAAAAAGCGAGTTTCATTGAAGAGGCACTTGTCGACTTGTTGTTTTACTTTATTAAGCGTAGCACCAGATAGACGTGATTTTGCGTACATTTATAATGTAGGTCACGGCCAGCCGTGCCTGCACTGGTGTTACCAGTATTAATGATTGCCTTTCTGGAATGACATTAAAATCGGAGAAGATTTTTTTTGGTTTATGAGCCTGACTTCCGATTATAATGTAGAATTTTAGAAATTTAAAATTTCTATCGACACAAAAATTCGACATATATTTTTTATGTACCACCACACACCACTGTAATCAACAAGTAGCTATTTTACTTTACTTTTTATATTTAGGGTAGATCACTTCAATGTCCAATAATCTCGTACCTATGTAGATGTTATGTCCGTGACATGCATTGGTTAAAATTAGTAGGTAAGTACCTAACGAGTCAATATTCTACGTGCCCACCAACATGATATTTTTAAAGCAGTTTTACAAAAAAAAACTCCCATCTCTCCTTTGCTACCGCTGGATTCGCATAGGAAGAGTCTCAGGAATGAAGAGTCATTAAACATCTAATAGTTTAAACAAAATAGCGAACCTTTAGATAGTATTTATTTGATTAACAAGCATGCCCATTATGACACCAGGATACCCATACCGGCATTGCGTGGCGGCAGAACGTTAATTCGTATTCGAATACTGTTTAACATCAGTGGAAGGAAGTAAACCATAAACAACTATGTATTCTCACAACAAACAACAACAATAAACAGGTAGCCCAAAGTGATGGGCGAAGAAATTCTTCTCAATTCATAATATGACAAGTTAGTGAAATTATAATATTTTTGAGTCTTGAGTGTCCAAGACTGAAAGTTCAAGTTTCAATCATATTATAAACCACAAGAAAGTGGATTTATAATGAATCTATTGGCAAAGTAAAATGTGTAACCACATTGCACAATATTTACGAGTAGAGTAGACTGCCAATACTGCCATATCTTCAAAGATGTAAGTAACATTTGAAGCTCAGTTTTGACAATTATAACCATAATTTTGCGATAATACCATCTAACCGAATAGAATGTCAACTCCAAAGGTATAACGCCATCTGAACGTGCATATTTTTTTGACGTTTCCGATGCACTGTACTTATAGGTACATATTTATTTTACAAATTTATTACAATTTAAGACAACCATAATTAATAATTAATATTGATTGTTCGATAAATATTGCACCGATTTTAACCCGGTTAGAGCATTATCCCGACGACACTTTCGGTATGATGGTACCTGTGTTGTCATAGCAGCAAGACAAAGGTACACTTGTCGGTGTATCCGGGAATATGGGGAGGGGTAGGGCGGTCGTTAGGACTTCCGAGGGCCCTAACCGGATGCCCGCGTCACGCGTCGCCGGCTGAGCATGACGGACTTGCCTCACCGTGCCGGCAACCCGCCCGGTTACTAAAACATCTCTCTACTCGACTGCCGAAACGCAGCGGCGAACAACACAAATGAAACGGTTAATATATTTGGGGCTGTGACTCAGACTTTACGTAACCTCGGTGAAAATTATTCCGTATGGTCTTCGAGGCAGGCAGCTATTTCAATTTCTAATTGTCTTTAAATGTTTTGGTACCATTAATAAGACACTTAAGTAACACGCGGTTGCAACGTTAGTAAACGTCGGTGACGACTATCTATTACCTACACAAAGAAATCTATAGTCTTTCGAAATAGATTTGAAATAGTTGCAGTAAGAGGTGATATGTATTATACCAATAAAATAAAATAAAAAATACCATTTATAACCAAGTATGTGCCTATATATGCATCCAGATTTGAGACAATAGTCAGACAAAATTTGCAAAAAAATACATGTGCCTTTAAGATAACTCCACTTGATGAATGAAATGAAGCTTACAAATAGCAAAACGAAATCGCGTCCGATACACAAACAATAAAAGTGGTTTCACAAGACGTCTTCACATGCAGTTGAAAAGTAGGCAGTGTAACGTGAGATGTTGACCAGTGGCCTTGATCACGCGTGCTCGGTTCCAGGCGGCTGGGCCTCCGCCACACACGAGGGACCCTGGCAACCTGGCACCGCCTCGCGCAACCTGAGAGTGTCGCTTGCCACTTGAGCGGAACTTTGGAATAGTCCATTAGATATTGAGAGAGTCATTTAGATATATGTAGATGTAAACTCCCCTTTAACTCGTAGACTATGTACTTATTTTAGTAATGGATATTGTAAATAACGCATAACACTAGTACCTCCGTGGCTTAGTCGTAAGAAACAAATAGACAGTTGCGGTATTTGGCCGCAGCGTCCGCAGGTTTGAACCCAGAGGAAGGTGTATTATTTTTCAATTCCTTTTCCGAGTTTTGTCCAAAATTATATTGCTAACAAAATTGACAAGTAGCATAATCCGTGTACTCATATAAATGTTTAAAGATAAATTACAGCATAATAATATTATGATTATTTTAACCAGTCGTTCTACCAACTGTTATTTTTAAATCTGCTTGTTGGATAAACAATTGCGCTATATCAGGCACGGAAATAATAATTCTGATGAATAGATGATATGCCGCGGGACAGCTAAATCTGATAATTACATTACTCATTACACTTAATTACGAGGTCCGTTACCGGGACAGTTAAATTATATAGTATGAGTATGAGGCGAGTTATGAATTTCACGAAACCGCTCGGAAATGATGCACATTCAAAAGATGGCGTGATTAAGTTAAATTTTAAGTTAGTGCCTATTGGTGGATCTCGTTGTTTGAAAGTGGCACCTAAATATAAGCTACTGTCATTAATATGGCCTTAAAATAG
Organism: Leguminivora glycinivorella; assembly: GCF_023078275.1. Classification (NCBI taxonomy): domain Eukaryota; kingdom Metazoa; phylum Arthropoda; class Insecta; order Lepidoptera; family Tortricidae; genus Leguminivora; species Leguminivora glycinivorella. The sequence goes on from NC_062998.1 coordinate 31,574,130, forward strand.
AGAACATCCCATCAGTTATGAAGACTGCAATGTGCACTTTTCGATAAGAGGTTAGAGACACAATGTTTGAAGCAAAAGCGTGAGAAGCGCATGACACTCTCAATCAGCATTACTGTTGTTAGTATTCCCAACTTTTTATAAAACTATACACAAGCCGACTGATATAATGAATATACCGTTATTTGGTTTTGCTCTGTACTTACTTACTGTCTTACTGTCGTAAATTGGCTCATCGCATTATGATGTTTGTGTATTACTTGTTCTCTGAAACTTTCAGATTTTTTTTGGTGTTATTGGTTTATAACAGTAATGTTTTATGTTTACAGGTTCCAGAAAGAATTGAGCTCAGCACTCAACTTTCCAAGAATGGTGACAAGGAGCAGACATTGGAGGACAATAAGTCCGGGGACAGAGCGGCGCCGGCCAGCCACAGCGCCATGCAGCTCACCGAGGTCACGGCGCTGCACATGGAGGTGGACACCCTGCGGTGGCAGCTTGCGCAGGTATGCTATATGTATAGCATATACCTGCCTACTATCTGTTATTGAACCATCTTTATCAAGTTATACACATATTACGTATGTTTGTAACATGCTTATGCTAATGCTATCGCTTTGCGAACGATTCTGGTTAAGCGAAGTAATTCTATTGTTTCAATTTTGCGAATTCCCGTTAATTTGTTTCTACAACCTATTGTTGAACTATTTAGCCAAAAGTACCTAAGTAGGATTGAGAAGAAAGTTTTATTTTCAGACCGAGGCGAATCGACAAATGCATATAGCATTACTCAACCAGATAGTTACTTTTCTCAATAGAGTAAAAAACCATATTGAATGTCACAAAGCTGACTTTAATGAATCTAATGAGAATATAAAAGATATTTCCAAAGAGAGGATCCTACAGAAATCGTTTAATGCAGCAGATATACCGCGTTCTCGGTCAGTCGTACACGTTAACAAACATCTGGAATATTCTTTGCGCCCGGCTAAGAAACTTGGAACAAAGAAGATTAGCAAATCAATAAGTAATGTTAATGGTTATAAAGACTACAACAGTACTTGGTAAGTAATTAACAATTATATATATTAATAAACTAATAAGTCATGAAAAGTAAGAGGACGACACCAATAAATTTGTATGAATTAAAAACAAACGGTTTATTTCAGGAACCAATCCAAATTATCACTGACTTCAGAGACAGGACAATCCCAAAAAATCACTGAAGAAATATCACGGCTAATTACTCTTGCCAATACCGTACTAAGTACTAAGCTGCCCGATCTCGCCTGTAACGATGTTCAAAATAACTCCAATGACAAAATACATGCGAGTAACGCTAAAAACGAATCAATGAACTCCAACAACAGCAGCACGATATCAACAGAAAATGTATCTACAAATTCATTAATAATAAAGTCCGTATGCGAAAATTCGGATCTATATGATGACTTGCCAAGTTCGTTGGTAGATGCAGAAGATGATGATATAAAAGAATTTATAATGCCACTCTCAACGCTTAACGGTAACATGGAAAACGAAGTCGCAAGTTTGAAGCTTTCGAGCGAAAAACAAAATCATACTTTTGAAGAAAAATCTAAAATAAAAAACGGAAAATCATTTTTGAGCAACAAGAAACTAGATTACAACCATGCTGTGAGCAAATTTACGGAAGATGAAAGCGGTTTCTCATCCATGAGTTCATTTCAAGAAATTGGTATTCCTATAATAAGTATAATACCTCCATCACCGTGCAAGGAAATAGGATACGTGGATCATGTCCCCGAAGTCATAGAAGAAACAGGAAAGTGGAAAAATGAAATTGAACTAAATAAACAAACTGTAAAAGTATTTTGGGTGTAACAATTGAACGTACAAATCGTTATTTAATAGGCGTTTACTCATACTCCGACTAAAATACATAGAACCTCTGATATTTAATACGTATTTATAAAAACCAATATTCTGCTGTTAGCTTTTAGTTTTTTGACATGAAAATTTTATCTTTAATTCAGTTGTCAGATTGCTCTTAACTTCTTACTCATAATCGTTAGCACATTCAACATTTCTTTGCAGTATAAAATAAATTTGGATGTTTATTATGATTTATCACTTTGGTAACTTTGCGCCCTTGACGGACGTAGTTTATTTTATATTAAAACATACAAATACATGCCAATCCTTGTCACTGTGGCCATTCAGTCACTTTATTCCTCTTACACGTACAGTCAAACAACTGTTGCGGTTAAACAACAACTTTGCCCCCTTGTAAAACAATAAATTGTAGACTTGTAAAAAAAAAAATACACTATGATAAATTTGAGAAACAACGATATCGTAGGAAAACGTATTTAGTATTACTTGTACTCACATCATGCTGTGTCACTTAAGTTTTATTTAGAAAGGATTTTATCCTGTAACCAATTGTGCTAATCATTATGATTAAGATTAATTTATTTTTATGATTTGAATTCCCAAATCGAGAAAAGTTAGTTTTTATACTTTCAATTTGCTTTTAACTGTTCAATCGTGTCTTAATCTTGTACTGAATGATAATTAGGTAAGAGGTTTATATTTAAGATATTCATGAGTAAGTTATTTATAAAGAACTACTTTTTTATTTAGGTACCTTGAAAACTAATTATTATAAGATGGATCCTAATTGATCAATAAATGTACAATAAAATATTGTCGTTATTATAATTCAACAGTTATAGACATTCCTACATGGTTTATTTATTTATGGGTAGTAAATTAATGGGTAGGATTGAACCATTTTTGAATACCGTGACCCGGCACTGAACAAAAACAAGACACTTAATTATAATATCAGATATAGGTAATTACTTAGATCAATTATTAAATAACACCAGATCGTATATCCGAACATCTTAGTGCAGCCATGCCAAGTGCGACTTTTTGTCGCACTTGTGTGATTGTATCCGAACGGCCCTCGCAGTACTCAATTTCAAGTCGTTCTAATAACACCTCCCGAAAAAAAAATATTTGCGAGTAATATGGTAGTTTGTGTCGAGAATGGATGTTATAACACAACATATAATAAAAAGAAACCTCCCGATATTACATTCCACGCGAAAGTATAGAGTTTAATGTGATGTTTTTACGAAATTGTAAATACTAAAATTGAAATTTTCGTCGTCCGCCAGTTCTTATGAATGTTGGCAGTCCAATGATTTTTTTCCGCCAAATGATGTTTAAAATATAAGTAACAAAAATTTTAGGTTCTTTGTATGTATATTTAAAGAAATACTTACATTTTAAAATGAAAAATATTTTTCTAAGTTTTCTCAAAGACATAAATTTTGTTGTTTTATCGAAATTCTAATTCTAGCTAAGAATCATAGCATAATGTTTCTTCATTTTAGATTTCCTACTAATCCGCTTCTGTCTGCGAAACGTACGAATGTCATGGTACTCGTATTTCAGTCAGTCTCAGTACAAGAAGTACTGAAATTGACTGAACTAGCATGAGAAATACGAACGTTTCCGGAAAAATACTAAGGAAAAGCTTTTCGCACTACTTTCGATATTTTCACAGTTTTATTACATGTGTAAATATCGCGCTACTAATCAATGTTAATAAATTAAAAGTAAATGTGTTTACACATGAATGCCTGTACGCGGGAGCTAGCTAACTCTTTCTCGCTCCCACTTACAGGATAGTAATTAGATGACTTTGGTGCGGCAAGTTCCTCGTACGCTCATGTGTTAGCACTATAATAACACTCCCAATTTGTAGATGTTAAAAACAAATCGATAGCATAAGTAGACAGTTCTTAAGATATTTAGAAATGTGACAGACAGACAGACGGATAGAGTCGCACCTTATCAAAAGGGTTCCTGCTGTACCCGGTTACTTCAGATACTTAATAGGTAACCAAACAGAAATTTATTTGTATAGGCACTCAATATGTATATTTTTAAAATAAATTCATTTCAAACATTACTTACAACATTTCCATGGAACACACATTAAAAATTAATTATTACAACCAAGTACAAGGACTTTGTAAAAATCCCAACTTCGAGCGAAATCATTTTTCTCTGGCAACATTTTTTATATGCATGTGTGCGTGGGGTGAGCGCCGTGAGCGTAAAGCTAGAAACACACTACGCGGACGTCCGTCGTAAATCGACCGCGGACGGGAATCTGGACAATGGAAATACACGTAGCCGTGCAAACTATCGGTCGACGGACGTGGACGTGGCCTTGAGCGCGTGGACGTCCGATCGAAATCTGGCTCGCCGGATGTTTTGTTCCGTGCACACTGATCGGTCGCGGTCGCGGTCATTTTACGACGGACGTCCGCGTAATACTAGCTTAAAGCTAGGAACATACTACGCGGACGTCCGTCGTAAATCGACCGCGGATGGGAATCTGGACAATGAAATTACACATAACCGTGCAAACTATCGGTCGATGGACGTGGACGTGGCCTTGAGCGCATGGACGTCCGATCGAAATCTGGCTTGCTGGATGTTTTGTTCCGTGCACACTGATCGGTCGCGGTCGCGGTCGATTTACGACGGACGTCCGCCTAGTATGTTCCTAGCTTTCAACAGGAGCGTTCCACGCACATATAGATCGGGTTTTGGCTTCATTGTTGGCCGATGAGTTGTATGGAAACTATCATTCTACGTGTAATATTTCTATGGGTAATTAATATAAATATTGGAAATACACAAAAACATAAAATTACTTACCGTCTTCATGAATTGCCGTCTTCACGCGCGTTTTATTGTATGGAGCTTGTTTGAATTTCGTACGGGATTTTTAAAATATTTTCTTCCATTTATTTCTCCATTTCTGCATATTTAAATTACAGTATGCACGCAATTATTTTCATTTCATGACTAAAAGTTGAAGCTAAAGTTTAAAGTTATAAATGTCAGCAACTGCGATGACATTGTCATTATCTATAGATATAATGGAGGAGTATCTAGTTGTTTCTTTAAATAGGTTATTACTCAATGATATTAACTTTTTGTACAAAGTAATTAATCAACTTCGATGATGAATAAGTTGGCCATGCATTTTGTCAACTGTCATATAACAAACTCCCAAAAAACAAAATGAAACAAACCATGTAATTTTTATATTTTCTATAATTTTATAAATTTCTAGTATTTTTTCTTATCAAATTACACTAAATACGGTAAATAAAAATTTGGCGAAATGTCTGAGAACAAAGAGGTCGTAGATGAGCGCATTAGCGGGGCGGGGGATGAGGCGAAGGCAACCCCCGAAGAGGCCAAGCCCGAGGTCCCTGATGTGGAGCTGGTGGTCGACGGGTTCGGGTTCATGCCCAAGTCGTCGGGGGCCACCCGCACCAAAGGGGACACGGCAGACGATGATGACCACTTGCGGAGCGCCTGCGGCTCCAGCTCTAACATTGACGTCGTACGGAGGTACACTTGGAAGACGAAAAATAAAATGATGGTTCAGGTACGGTCGCATGTTAGTTTACAGCTGGTGTTCGAGTGTATGATTTATTTCTAAGACGTTTATTTCATTATTCAAATCAGAGGTAAAAATACATTATTACGCAGGTATTAGTCATAGTAAGTACTAAGTAGGTACAGGTTTTTGCACTCTTGATCAATGCAGAGCACCAGTTTCATGCATGTCCCTGCGCTGTATGAGAACATTATTTTATATAGTTTCTTCATTTCTAAAGAAACCGCTGGTATAAGTACTTATATTTCCAGGTAATTACTTATGGCGCCGCAATAACTGTTATAAAAGTTCCGGACAAAAGAGGAAATCCTGATGATGTTATCGCAGGGTTTGACACTTTAGAAGGTCAGTAGAAGCATTTCTATTAGTGCCTCTGAACTTCTGAAAATTTTAGAATACTTAGGTAGGATAGATATTCCCTTAGAGGGTAGACGGAGAATTTATCCAGCTTACGAAGTTTAGTAACTGACATGGTTTAAAAAGGAAGCATTATTTGAGTAAGATATTTATTACCTAAGTTTCAATTAAGTATATTGGATAGTGGATACATATTGTTCGTGTATACTAACTTGAAATAAAATATTATAATTAAATAGCAAAATAATGATCTGTGCGTCTCGCCAGGACACTAGGTAGTGTCTCCTAAACTCAAATAACTTACAAATTCCACTGACCGAATTACAGAATACTTCCAAGAGCGGAATCCATATTTCGGAGCGACAATAGGACGCTACGCGAACTACATTCGCGAGGCGACCTGCGTGGTGCGGCCTTCGGGCAGGATGTACATGCTATCCATGAATAGGGGCCACAATCATTACAATGGCGGCTATATCGGATTCGATAAGGTAATAAATAATTGTGTGGTAGTATTTTTTGTAAAATAACATTGCACAGTGCAGTTACGTGTAATATGTAACACGCTTGTATGTGCTCCACAAGTGTATGCCATATATGAGTAGGTATGAGTTAAAACCCCAGAATGTATAGCCTGACCAGAAATATATGTTATATGACTACGCGCCACGTTGCGGAATTTCATTAGAACTATTTTCTTCATACTAAACTGAACTATCACTCCATACATCAGAATAACAGCGCCCTCCTGACAATAGTCATATATTCTTGGTCCGGCTTAAATACCTGTACTCCTAAAGAATGTTGGACAGATTTTTTTACTTTTATTTCTTTTGTTATTGGCGTGTCATAATAGATTGCTAAGCTATGCTGCAAATATTTTATTGCCATTAAAATTAATTGAACAAAAATACACGAAGATGAAAGCTTTTCGAGTTGCAAATGTTGTGTTGGTAAATTACCAACTTTCGTAAATTACCTCTCAACTGTCTGTCTCAATTACCTACTAATTGCCAACGAGATACAAGATTTGACTTATAGCAAATTTTTTTAACGTAAAGTAAAATTTGCGATTTTTAATATAAATAAATAAATATTGGACATTCTTACACAGATTGACTGAGGCCCTCGGTAAGCTCAAGAAGGCTTGTGTTGTGGGTACTCAGACAACGATATATATAGTATATAAATACTTATATACATAGAAAACATCCATGACTCAGGAACAAATATCTGTGCCAATCACAAAAATAAATGCCCTTACCGGGATTCGAGCCCGGGACCGCGGCGTAGCAGGCAGGGTCACTACCGACTGCGCCAGACCTTACAGATCTTACTGATTTTACAGAGATATCAAAGCAGTATTTTTTGTTTCCAGGTCAATTGGAGATCTTACGTGGTAGGCAACAAAGTGATCATGAGCCACGTATCAGAGCGTTTCAGCGAGGGCTACCCTGGCACCGTGATGACTCAAATCACGTACGAGGTTACCTGCGACAACTCTATCAAGATAGAAATGAAATGTACAACCAACGAGCCGACAATCATCAATCTCAGCCATTCGCCTTATTTTAATTTAGCCGGACATGTAAGTATTCGATACCTCTGACACTGGCGATCAAATATATGAAAGAGGCGCCTTCCTAGCACACAGTCTTAAGCTGGTGTAGGTGAACGCGTACTATGCTTGTACGAGTGAAATATGACAGGTCGACTGTTCGCATTTTTGACTGACGGTAACAGTGAGGTAACCAAGACGGGGTGGGCGGCACTTTTAGCGGGGAGCGGGAGTGGCCATACTGTACGATAGTACTCTTTATTATCAGAGGGCGGAATTGCTCATGGCAAAAATCAAACGTCAATAGAGTTGGAATGTTAAATTTTATCGACATTTTCAGCTATCGATAAATTCAGTCTCCTTTTACATTTCTGACTTTAAACCTCTTTGATTAGCTATTCGACCATTTGATTTTGACCTCTTTGATTAGATTAAAAGTAAATTGTATGACATATAATTACAATTACCATTTCTGTCACTAGTCCTTTTGAAACTAATTCACGTTTGAAAAAAATGGTTAATCTAAAACGAAAAACAGTCAAATGGATAAAGAAGTATCCTTGTCGTACTTACGTCGAAAACAACTCAACAATATACTGATAATTTCAGTGTAATCGATAGTCGATAGAATTTAACGTTCCAACTCTATTGACGTTTGATTTTTGCCATGAGCAATTCCGCCCTCTGTTTATTATACTGTGACATAAGGGTAACGGAATGGTACCTAAACAAGAAATGGAATGTTGCGCACCTCGGTCAGGCATCCGAAATTGTGTGTTTGCAAGTCCCATTAATTTTTGGTATACTCTTGGGTCGACGCGTTCGTTTTTCGTCACGTTCCTAAATTTGTCCCATTCTACTTTCGTCAGCCATTCTTTATTCGTCACGATCGTTGATGGTCTTTCTCAGCTACAGTTGTTTTCGTTGTTCATATTTATCTTAATTCGTCTCGTTCTGTACTCGTCATAATCTTCTTTCGGCATGTTTGCTGTTAAATCTATGTTTTTCGTGTTTTTTCGTAGTTTTAGGTCGGTACCAACTGAGAATATGACCAAATACGAAATGACGAAAAACAATGTGAGTCGTAATAAGAAAATGGCCAACAACTCATTATGGTCAATGACGATAATGACTGCAGACTAAGTTGACGAATGAAGAATGGCTGACGAAAGCAGAATCGAAACGTGACAAAAAACGAACGAGACGACCCAAGAGTATACCTAATTTTTAACTAAAAAATATATGTATGAACCATTTACAGAATTATCGACATCTTAATAATTTATTTGGTTTAAAATACAATTGTTATACCTCTAAAATTAACAGTAGGTAACAGTTTGTTATGGGTTTTATAGTTAAAATCTATAGGACGTCTAAAAGGTTATGGAACTTATAATCCGTACATGAGTCCGGTATCTTATCGGTTAATATTTGAAATTCTTGGTACACTTATGACGAGTTGATAGTTGTATACTTTTAATGACATGAAATATAATTATATTTCCAGCATGCCGGCTGTGAGACTATGTACGATCATATATTCACCATCAACGCCGATAAGTACACTGCTGCGGACGAGGATGGCCTAGTCACCGGTAGGTCATTTAAAGTTTTATGAACATATAGGTACATACTATTTCATTCAAAACCATTGTTCGAACTCCTCCTTCCTATTGTCAATCGAGCGAATCGAGAATTGTTATAACAGTTTATTAGCGAAATATACCTAGAACCGTGGTCTAATTTGAGTAATGTTTTCCACTTTTTGTATTTGAATTCTTGCTAATACTTCCGTTCCATTGTATTCCAGGAGAGAAAAAAGTGGTCGGCGGGACGGCCTTTGACTTCAGAGTGCCGCGTGTCCTGCGAGTGCTGCTGCCCAAAATACCTAGCGGTGGCTACGATATGAACTTCTGTATAACACAAGGCACGGAGCAAGACCTGACGTTCCATGCTAGGTAATATCTTTATTGGTTTAAACTTATACGATTGTTACACTTATGGACTATTAAATTTGGACTTAATCGCGTATCACTACATATTAATCTGACCTCCAACGTTTCAGGGACGGCGTTGTCCCCGTGGTCTCGGAGAAGACACTCCGAGAAATATCTTTATTTCCTCGATAAAAACCATTCAATGGGCGTCATTTAGGAACCTCAAAAACTAAAAGAACAAGTAGAACTAAATAATAGTTTCGAGTTCAATATGTTAGCCTAATTCATTTGACTATCCCACAAGACCACAAAATTACCAAAACTAAAGCTAGCTCTTAATAAAGGCTTAGGTAGCTTGGTTAAATTAATTAGTAAAAAAGAAGGATCCGAATCTTCTTTTCTACCTTAAAGATGTATAACTTTCGTCCTTACCTGCTAATGCCTGGCTCCGTGGCCGAATGGCACAAACGCTCACGAAACGCTCGTAGATATTTATTTCTATTCTATCGCTCTTGCGTATTGGTGCGACAGAGCCAGACTACCTTTCGCGGCGTTTCGTTTTCGTTTCACGTCGTAGAAATGCCATTCGGCTACAGCACCTGTTACTACGAAGAGCCTCTAAGTTACGGTTGTGTGATTGAGCGTGTTGTTTTATGTATAATTTCAGAGCTCTCCATCCACTGACCGGCAGAGTGCTAGAGGTGTACAGTAACAAGCCCGGCTTGCAGTTCTACACCGGAAACTTGCTTCCCGATCCAGACAAAATTGTAGAGGTTAGTACATATTATTAAGAAAGCATAAGAGTAAGTGCGTTTTCACATTATCCGATCCGATATCGGAAGTCGGAAGAATTTCAAAGAAAAAAAATAACGATGGCGGCGTAAATATATGGGATATCGGTCCGACATCCGATATCGAATCGGATAATGTGAAAACGCACTAAGTTAACATCTAGTGGGCGCACTCATTAGGGAAATCTTGAATTTTATAAGAACATTTATTATTAGTTGAATTAATCTTTAGAGATCCTGGCCCCGTAGCCGAATGGCATTTCTCCGACGCCAAACGAAAGCGATACGCCGCTGGCTCTGTCGCGCCAATACGCAAGCGCGATAGAGATAGATATCTACTAGCGCTTCGTTTCGTGAGCGTTTCGTGAGCGATTGTGCCATTCGGCTAGCCACCCTGGCCCCGTAGCCGAATGGCATTTCTCCGACGCCAAACGAAAGCGATACGCCGCTGGCTCTGTCGCGCCAATACGCAAGCGCGATAGAGATAGATATCTACTAGCGCTTCGTTTCGTGAGCGTTTCGTGAGCGATTGTGCCATTCGGCTAGCCACCCTGAGATGTTCTTAAGTAATGGCTTCACGCAGATTTTTGGCAGACAACATATGTGACAATTATGATCATACAGAATATATCGTGTTTCATTAACGTGGCTTTCGTATATATGTTATTGTCACAGATGTCATATATATACCATAGATCAAGCAAACGTATCAACAGCATGTCAAATGAACTCAGTAAAATTATTTTACTAAAATCGACTGAGTTGTCCTGCTTGCTGCTTTCTGGCGTCAATTTTTATAAGTTGAAGTCAACAAAAACATTAAAAATGCCTCGTTACGTGGTATTTCATTGCAACAATACAAAAATTATGAACACATAAGGGCCTGAGACATATTACAAATCACAGGCAAGTAACAACTTCAGTACAAAATTTGACACGCTCGGCCCCTATACAAATAGATGAACTTGTTTCTTCTATCTAAATCTAGTTCTGCGGTTATTGTAGAATCACTAAGTTAAAGGACACAATTAAAAACATTATGTACTAACGAAAAAAGTAACAGTAGAATGAAAAAAAAAACATGTTTTTTCAAGGTTATGTCTGAATCGCACACACAACCACAACACCCAAAATTTCTGTTTTTTTTTAATTGTCTTCAAAAGTATGAATGTATTTTTTTTAATACTACGTTTTTTTGTTATTTATTACAATAATTTGTCGTCTGTAGCCACTGCCGGGCGGAGAGGAAGAGAGCGAGGGAGAGGGCGAGCATGGTGAAGAAAGCGAGTCTGAGGAAGAAAGTACAGACGATTCCGTAGAAAACAAAAAGGTGACTGCCCATTATATGTACTTTATTTTTGTATTATTTTTATATTTATTAGATCATGATTAATTAAAAAAAAATCGGATTAAGCCGGTTTTTAGGCACTGGTTCCACCGCGAGCTAGTAAGCTATGAGCTATCGGCTATAAAAACGAACAAAAGATATCACTGTTTATAGCTACTCGCCCAGCAGTGAGTTATTAATATCACCGTGTCTCTTTTATTTGCACGGGAGTGCTTGTCTTTTGTTCGTTTTTATAGCCGATAGCTCATAGCTTACTAGCTCGCGGTGGGACCAGTGCCTCAGTCGATTAAGTGCCAGTTGCTTCTACTAGGAACATTTGTGTCGCTTAACTTCAAACTTGGGTAAATCCATTCTGCTATAATGTTGATCATCTTTCAGATCATAATTATTTTTATATAATCAACCTTAAGTGGATTTACCCAAGTTAGAAGTTACACATTTAACAGACATGTCAACGTCACGTCAGAGCTCTATAGAACTTCTCATAGAATAATGTTTAGCGAACGCTTTAACGGTGACAGACGGTTTGATGCAACTGACCCTTATAGAAGCGTTGTCAACTTGCTTCACAAAATAATTACCTAATACGAACTACAAAAGGAAGTCTATCTGTCTAGCAGTGGCGTGGCGGGAAAATTTGCGTTGGTAAAGCCAGAGGGGTTTTGGAGATCTATTTTGTATGGACTTCTACAGATAAGTACTGGAAAATTTTAGGGAACCCGTTGAGAATCGAGTTGTATCGACGCTAGGCCATTTCTGCATAGTCAGTCTAAGTGCCATGGTGAACGAAACCCAACTGACTCCGAAGCACTGATATAGAAGTGCGATACAGAGAAATAACTAAGGATCGTCAACGATTTTTCACTTTGGCCAGGCTGGCTGTAACTTCGTCCCAAAGTGTAAACGCAGATTGAAACAACTTGCGCTCATTTGCCATTGCAAGTAGAGATATCTTTGTCCAAATCTATACTTCGTTTCATTTGAAGATTAGAATTATCTGTCAAACGGGTAAGCAAAGAAGCAGTGGTCGTAAACCTTCCTTCTTCGATTTCGGCTGATACCACTGAATTTCTCGGAACCTATGTACATAGTGTAGATATTGTGTGAGAACTCTGCCTTTTTAGGTATTAAATGTACAACCTTTCCATGAAAAATTGCAAACAAAATTAATTATAATTCTTAGCTTTTAGAATATAAATTAACTAATATTATGTTACTTATCTGTTCACAACACTGAATAATGTGTGTATTAATAAAAGATGATAATAAATACGTGATATTTATTAACTCGTGTTGACTGTTCGATCCGCAGAATGTACCCGATAAAAAACCTTATATCTCGTTCGTGACAGGTATCTCTAATGCTAAAAGAATCGAAGTATAATCTGACTAGGTACTCCCTACTTTGTATGTAACCCTATAATTATAGTCATTCTATAAAGGCCCTTTATATGTTGCAGGGTAAGGTGGGCTACGGCTACGTCCCCCTGGTGGGCAAACAGGGCACCATGTACAAGAAGCATGGCTTGTTTTGCCTCATGCCACAGAACTTGCCCGACGCACCTAACCACGTAAGAACATGTTTTAACTCAGTAGCTGTACCTATACACTAGTTATACTTATATATGTGTAATTATACAGTGTGATCCTGTACACTGGACAAAGCCGAAATATATATATGTGACGACCGGTCTGGCCTAGCGCGTAGTGATCCGGCCTGCTAAGCCGCGGTCCCGGGTTCGAATCCCGGTAAGGGAATTTATTTGTGATGAGCACTGATATTTGTTCCTGAGTCACAGATGTTTTCTATGTATATATTTGTATCAGCAATTCCCGTCAACTTTGTACAATGACACGTCAGCAAATTTTAATTGATCCTATTTTGTTACCAACATTTAGTAATATAATTCGACTTTCGTAAGATATATACAGGATAATTGTTATAATTAAGAAAATATAGATACTAGAGAACCTTAATGACGAAATAAAACTTAATAAAATCTCAATTCATCAACAAAATCTTGGTAACAAAATAGGAATTAATAAAAACAAATTTAACTTTTCCCTTAATTTTTGTACAAACTTTTCGAGAACTGCTGGTATATTGTTGTCTGAGTGCCCAGCACAACACAAGCCTTGGGCTTACCGTGGGACTTTTGTTTATTATTTATTTATTGGTATTTATATATTTGTAGTAGGTAGTGTCACTGGCAACAACATCGCACAAAAAGGAGGCTGCATAAATATCTGACACGCTCTTATGTACAATTAGGCAACAAATCAAATTATTTTATTAAATAATGTCATTAACAAGAAAATCGAGAAACTTTGCATGTCGATTTGTTTAGGCGTTACCTTATTTTTCTAAGGACAGGACCGGCAGGCAAGTATGATCGCGCGATAAATGACAAAACATCTGGCTGTCTCTATCGCACTATTGGTAAGTGTAATAAGGACGGCCAGATGTTTTATCATTTATCACGCGACCATAACTACTTGCCTGCCAGAAGACAGTTATTTACCAATACTATGGCATTACCATTTAATGAGGCGCTTATCTACTCTGTCAACCAAGTCTGTCAGTAAATAAGAACAAAGAAAACTATATGCATCCTTTTCTTTAGGGTGCTAGAGAAAAGGATACCTATAGTTTTCTTAGTTCTTATTTACTGACAGACTTGTTTGACAGAATATACCTCTATTTTACATGTTCATGCGAACAGTTGGCAACATTAATATTTTTTTTACTTGTTTCAGTCACACTTCCCCAGTCCTGTTCTGAATCCAGGTGAAGTGTATGTACATCGAATACAATATAAATTCGGTCTATTACTGGGTAAATATGTGTAGTAAAAGTGAAGTCTTAATAATTTAAATAAACAGTGTAAAGTTGATGTGATAAAATAAAGGTGTTTTATTTATGCGACCCCAATATACAGAGTGGGGACTGTAACAAAGGCGAAGAATTGAACTGTAGGCTATTCTCCTTATACTGATCATTTGTTTGTCAGTGAGTTTTAAAAATTATGAAGTTTTTAAATTTTTAATTTTTCATACAAAATAAATATTAGCTTCAATGTACGCCATTATTGTTGTCATTGACGTTGTCTGTCACACTTTAAACTTAACAGAATTTGCAATTGGGACCGTGCGCGACGACAACGCCACGTGACAGTGACAATATTGTAACCGCTGCCAAGCGAGAAGTAAGTAAAAATTGTGAAAAAATTAATGAAATCTTGTGCTATTTTACTACATTAGACAATTTTGGACGATGGCGGTTACAACATTATCGCCAATAACATTAAAATCGTTGTTTTCAGTGAGAAATTAACAAACTGGTGACTAAAACGGGGTTTCGTGCCATCGCTCACGAAATCATTTTCCAACCTGAGACGATGAATAAAGGCAATAAATTGGTGCTAAGTAGCTGGGCATTTCCTACAGATTGAAGACATTATTCCACCATTTATACCTATGTGCAATAAAGTATAAATAAATCATTGGCTTTTGAAATAGTTCATCAGTTCACTGCTATCCTGTCATTTTCATAGGCTAACTATAGGTATTATAAATATCATTGCAGGGGTTTATTGTAAAATAAAAACAAACTAGCTATTATAACGTTTAATTATAATATACATTACAAAAACTTGTTTCATTTACTTGAAAATATTGGAGGTTTACCAGATATCACATCAAATACAATCATGAATGCGATGAAATAAGTTCTCAGGAATTTTATTTAAAATGTGATAAGCCTTCAGTGGATGGACTGCTTCTGCTTCTATTGTTCTCGTGCTCCTTCTTCCCATTGATACCTCGATATTTACGCATTTTCGTCAATCCGTTTCGATTTGTAAACAGGAGCACAGATGAGGAAACAAATAAAATTATTTTCGAACATAACTGGGATTGGCTTCCACGTCGGCTTTTCTACCTCCAATAAAATTTGCACTATATATTCACCGTAAATTCAATTCAATACTTGTATCAAATGATTACGCACTTTAAGTAAAACTTCAGAGATTGGACGACACTTTTCTTCTTACGGCAACTATTCACTTAAACGGTGGTTTCGTTTCCACCACGGTTTTGGAAATAGCTAGAATTTAGTCGCTACTTTTCTTGGAGTTATTACAATTCGCCATAACAAATTTTACTGGGCCCGTATTAAATTTATCTCAAAAACGACATGAAAATGTTTCTTGCAATATGGATTTGACAGCGCAAGTCAGCGACTAAGATGTCAATTTTGGCCGTAGTGAGCGCTGTGATCGTTTTAGCTACCCCCTCCACCCGCTTTGCACCCTGCCAATACATTACCTCTTAGAAAAAACTTTCAAGGGTGATAAAAATCAAAATACAAGTTATTTTTAAAAGTCGCCTAACAAATGTTGATCAGTATAAGGAGAATAGCCTATCTAGAGTTCAATTCTTCGCCTTTGTTACAGGCCCCACTCTGTATAATACACGGTGTAACTTGAGGAAACCGAATAATTCTGACAGCGTATTCCTGCGGGCCGATTATTGAGTCTCACGCGTTCGAATTCAGAAAATTGTCACTGAAAATAATAAGCAAGTCACCGTTTTCAACCAGTATTTTAGTGACAAAATCCCGTAGGCGAGATTCAAAAATCGCCCTCCTGATCACACAAAATTACTAAAATGTCATATAAACTCTTCTGGATTACGCCTACTTGAGTTACTAGCATTAAAAAACGCTCTTTTTGGCGGATGGCGATGATGCTATTCGTCACTACTATACTGGTCACTACTTTGAAAAAATCTCGTATCTAACGCTGCTCCTCAAAGTTAAAACGCAGTAAGTCTATATGCATTCTATAATAAATACTACAATTTTCTTTTCATTGACAGACGAAGATACAAGTTTTTTTTAAAGTAGTGACGTAGTGCCCTATAGGCAGGGAGAATAGAGGTAAGGAGAAACATCAGTCGAAGTAGAACAGTCTCAAAAATGACCGGCTGAGGACTTGTAATTGCAGTACAAATCTCTCCGCTTGGAGCGCATGTCTCGCTCAATGATCAGCGACGTAACATGACATTGGACGTTCTTTTCTCTAGGCTAATTTCGTCAAACTGAGTAGGTTAAGACGCAGTCCCGTGGTAGTGCGCTGGCTTCGTATGCAGATGATCTCAGGTTCGATCCTGACAGCGGCCTTTTTGTTTTTTGATTTTTTTATGTTATAATTTTTGTTTTGTGTATTTTAATTGTGTTTAGTTATTGTTTTATTTATACAAAAGTCAACTTAAACCCTTTTACATTGTTTGCCCCATCTTAGGATTCTTAGGTAATGTTATAACTCTTGCGAATGAAATTTCGAAAAGTTGTAACAAAACAAAATATTTTTGAATAAGTATTAAAAAAATGTTAGTAAAAAAAAGCTCTCATTAGGATTTGAACCCGGGACCTCTTGCTCCGTAGGCGGGGTCACTACCGAGAAGGAAGAGATTGGCAAACCCTAATGTACCTGCTATTGCAGGGCCACCTATCTTTTCTTTTATATGTGCACTTCTGATACTTAAAGATATCGCTCCTAACCTCTAATCTCCATACCTATAGGTATGGAGATTAGAGGTATTCTCCCTGTCTATAGGCATAAGCTCTGACAGTCATACTTGTCACATGCTTGTCACCCCACTGAGAGTGAAAATGATTCGTAGTGATTAACGCTTTTTAACCGACTTCAAAAAAGGAGGAGGTTCTCAATTCGACTGAATGTTTTTTTTTTTTATTATTTTTTTGTATGTATGTTACTCGATATCTCCGAGAATCGTGGACCGATTTTCAAAATTTTTTTTTTGATCGAACCGGTATAACCCCGAGATGGTCCCATTGGCACCAAGTCAGGGTCTGATGATGGGATCCTGGAGAAATCGAGGGAACTCTTCAAATGTTATAGGCACATGTAATGTTTTTAGTATATTTTTCAAAGGTACACCAGTATTTACGTCTGATGGTAATAATTTTATGTGGCTGAGCTGATGATGGAAGGTCAACTCCTCAATGGTTAGGAGTTTAAGGATAATTATTTCACTACTGTACATGTATTCGGACTGATACATATAATATCACTAGGAACCACTAAAAATCAACTGAGCTGATGATGGAAGGTCAACTCCTCAATGGTTAGGAGTTAAAGGATAATTCTTTCACTACTGTACATGTATTCGGACTGATACATATAATATCACTAGGAACCACTAAAAATCAACAAATAAATAAACTTTTTAACAAAAATAAAACCGCCTTCAAAAATAAGCGCGTTACAAAACACGGAGAAACTAAAAAGCCAAAAATAATAAACCTTTCAATTCAGATTTCTTATCGTATTGCAATAAGCTAAACATCCAAATTATAAACAATTCAATTATTTTTGGAGTCGG
The DNA here is from genome assembly GCF_023078275.1 of Leguminivora glycinivorella. NCBI lineage: Eukaryota > Metazoa > Arthropoda > Insecta > Lepidoptera > Tortricidae > Leguminivora > Leguminivora glycinivorella. Next base: position 31,592,005 of record NC_062998.1, read on the forward strand.
TACCAGCCTGTGTATGGTTGGGTGGGTCAAACAGGCAATAGCAAGGCGACGAACAGGTCTGGTACCGACTACAAAAATAATTGATTTGTTTATAATTTGGATGTTTAGCTTATTGCAATACGATAAGAAATCTGAATTGAAAGGTTTATTATTTTTGGCTTTTTAGTTTCTCCGTGTTTTGTAACGCGCTTATTTTTGAAGGCGGTTTTATTTTTTGTTAAAAAGTTTTTGCTATAATAATAAAAGTCAAGTGTGGCTGGATGGGCCGGATCAATATAGCCACAACTTCCTATTACTTCGTTAATACGTTGTTAATACCGATATGTTTATGAATACATAATTATGGTTCTATCAGTTGCCCTCTGCTCAGTATGTGGATAATCTGTTAAAGGTACATGAATTGTATTACACATTAGCGTTTGCCCGCGTCTTCGCTAGCATTAAATTCGAAAATGCTTCATACAAACTTCCGCCCCCCATTTTAGGGAAGCAGGGGGTTAGGAAGAGGCAAAAATAGCCTATGTCACTCCCCATCCCTTCAACCATCTCCACTTAAAAATTCACGTCAATCCGCCTCACCGTTTGTCCACGTTTTGTTGTTAAAGATGGATAAATAAACAGACACACACTTTTCCATTTACATGCAATATATTAATATTATATAATAAGGATGACTGAAGTCAAGCGAAGTGTCTGTGGGTTATTAACTTATTAAATTACCAAATGTAGGTAGGAATAGTCTGTTATTACGAATATTAGACGATAGCTCTACTTACAAATTAGCCGTAAGTTTTGGTCTTTGGGAAAGGGGGATATTACTGCTGCTCCAGCTATCGGTGGTCTGGCTATGGTTGACTCGGACTTATATTATATGTCCATCGATTACCTACACTACATCATGTGTTTTTATAAAGGGCCGCGAGGCTGCAATTTTGTTCTATAATGGAGAAAAACCTCGAACAACTGAGATGCAAAATGGTGCATACCCTTTTCACTAGAACCATGAACCGAGCGGTTAAACAATAAACATCTATTACGCCTAAACTAGAGGTATATGGAAGTCTTTATTATTATTATACTTTTTGTCTTAGGAAAAACTGTCCAGAACACGGAAACAATCACATTCACGGACTTATGAAAACGAAAAGGTAAGTAGGTAGCCAATGATATATTAAGTTATTCTTAAATCAACGAATATTTGTGACATAACATCAAGGTATTTCTCAATTAACAAAACTGAGACGGGCTTATAGATGTGCAGACTGCAACTTGTGTAGAGTCTATGCTGTCTAAGTAATATTTTTTTGGTGCCTTAGTTTTGTCGCTTTGTTTTCTTTTTTCGATAATATACATTTAATACTAGCTTTTGAGCTTTTGCCCGCGGCTTCGCTCGCGATTCGAAATTTGTGTAATGCTTCATACAAATTTCCACCCCTCATTTTAGGGAAGTGGGGGTTAGAAAGAGACAAAAAGTAGCCTATGTCACTCTCCATCTTTTCAACTATCTCCACTTATAACATCATCTCAATTCGTCGCTCAGTTTTTCCGTGAAAGACGGACAAACAAACAGACACACACACTTTCTCATTTATAGTATTGGTATGGATTTTTTTCTCTTTTTTTGCCTTATAAAGTATTTTCACAAGGAAACGATAATTTGACTGTTTTTGCGTTACGGACATACAGCATACAGCCCTTCAACTTTTATTTAATTTCATACCATGTTTGAGAAAAGCACTATACATAGGTACCTCTGCAGCATATTGAGTTTTCAAGTCAAATTTTGTCAAGCTCGATTTCTTATAAGTAATCGGATATCGGATTCTTGAGGAACTGAGGAAACTCCTCAAACCTTAACGGTATACGTATAGTATATGTCGTATATTTATTTGTGTTTCCATCAAATAATTAAAGATTTACATTAAAAGCGGTTTTAAAAAGTACCTACACATTTCTACATAAATAATCCAACATTCGCAAGTATCTTTCACCAGAACCCCAAAAGCGGCGGTTTTTTTTGTTAGAAATTATTTTCTTAGAGATCCTCCTGCCTATGCGTATTTTTAGTTTGAACTATATATCCCATACATACCGCCGGTTTATGTCCTATGGGTAGGACAAATGTAGGCACAAGGTAGTATTTAGTCACTTCGGCAATTAGCTCGGCTCATTAAAACCACAAAATTAAACATAGATACGGTCGGTCAGCGCACTGTATCTCACGACCATGACCTTTTTTTTTTTTTTTTTTTTTTTTTTTTTTTTTTTTTTTTTTTTTTTTTTTTTTTTTTTTTTGTCGGAGTGGGGAATGCGTTACGCACCGTCCCCCAGCCGCGGGAAGGCCTTGAAGGGGGGGTGTGTGGGACTCCCTCCTTCGGCCCCCTCTCTTGTCGAGAGGGAGGGAAGAGGTTTACCCACTAAACCCCACTCCGGCGTTTCGCCCTCTGTGCCGTTCGCGAGGGCGTCATGGGATCATCGGGTCTCCTCTGTCCACCATGGCGCCCTCCGGCAGCCCCGAATTGTCACAGGGCATCCGCACAGGTTAGGGAGAGAGGGATCAGAAACGCTTGATCCCTCCCTCGACGAGGTTAGTGGGGCCGGTGCAATGCGGGTCCCGTACCCGCTAGCCCCACTAAGGGTCGTGGCGCAAGAATGCTCGTCGCCTTCGACCCTGCCGTCTTCGACGGAGAGGCAGCGCGTCAGCCGCAGCTTCGCGCTCTCTCTCCGCCGCCTCCTTCTGTGACATGACGTCTTCACAGAAGGAGGCCACCGCATCCCATCTTCTCTCGCTGCTCAGCATCGCCCCTATGACGCTGTGCAGCGAGAGGTCCACCAGTCCTGTGGCTGCGACCAGCGCAGCCCTTTCCACGGCCCAGCGACTACACTCCTCAAGGGTGTGCTGGGCCGTATCGTCCTCCACACCGCAGTCCAGGCACTGGGTGCTCGGCTCTCTCCCTATCCGGTGCAGGTAGTGTCCAAAGCACCCGTGCCCGGTCACCACCTGAGTCAACCGGTACGTGAGGACCCCCCTCCTTCTTCCTAGCCAGTCCTCCATGACAGGAAGGATGGCTCCTATGGTTCGCGTTCCATAGAGGCCATCCTCCAGGGCGTCCCTCCATTGTTGGCGCAGGTGCTCCTCAGCTGCCCGCGCCGCTCTTTCCTCTTCCTCGGGGTCCGGCGGCTCTCCCCGGCTCCTCGCTGCCACCCTCCGCTGGTACCTTTCGGCTAGGACCACCGCGTCCAGCTCCCATGGGGGCGTGCCAGCGAGGAGGCAGGCTGCGGCATGGGAAGTGGTGCGGTAGGCCCTGACTGCCCTTTGGGCCACGACCCTCTGGGGCCGACGGAGTAACGCCTTGGTGCGTTCTCGCAGCCTTCCGGCCCAGATTGGCGCTCCGTAGAGCGCCATACTCCGGACGACCCCGCGAACAGCCGCCTGCAGGGGGCGTTCGGCCCTCCCAAGTTGGGCAGCAGATTGCCCAGCGCCGAGGCAGCACCCACGAGACGAGGAGCGAGTCTTGCGAAGTGCTCCTCAAAAGTCCACTTTCTGTCCAGGACAAGGCCCAAGTATTTTATGTTGGCCTTGACCTGGACAGACTGGCCCTCCACCCTCAGCGCCGTGTTTGCCTGTAGCCTCCACCGCCTCACGCCCCCCAGGACCATGGCTTCGGTCTTTGCGATGGCGACCCGCAGCCCGAGGAGCCCGATGCGGTGGACGGTGAGCTCCGTCGCCACCGCCGCCCTCCTGAGAACCTCCTCCAACTCCCGCCCTCGCACAGCCACCAGTGTGTCATCCGCATAACACAGCGTGACCATGTAAGGGAGTTGTGCCCCGCGGAGGACCCAGTCATAGCAATTAATAAATATTTGCATAGAATACGTAGATGATAGTCTACATAGGTTTAGTAGCGCTGGTGGCCTAGTGGTTCTTACCACTCCACGCTCTTGCGTGCGACTTTTAATCCGGAGGTCGCGGGTTCGAAACCCGGCTTTTTGCGGCCGGAGTTTTGCGGATATTATGTCCAAAATTTGATATTTGCCATTCACTTTTAGGCGAAGGAAAACATCATGGAGTTAATATTAGCACTCTTTCATTTAATACCTATAAATAAAGTGAAATTTAAGAATTTTTTCACATAATTTTATAAATACCACTTAATCTTGAGTCGGTTACAAAAATCCAGAAACAATAAATATAACTTCAATTTTTTAATAAATTTTATATGAAGTCTATAAAAAAAATAGTCCTGAACAAAAATAGACCCATATGCATTGTTGAATTACTATTACTGGCCCATTTAGACCTGACCTAACCAATAATTCATAATAATGCGCACCAATCAAATACCTTTTACAATAATTAGGTATTTACCTAATACATTTCAGAATTGACATGCTAGAGGTAAATATCTGGTAGGTAATATATATTATTCATAAATTTCATGTCAATCAGTGTTGTTTATTTAGATAATAAGTAAAAACATAATCATGACTGTCGTCGCTAGGATGTATATTGTATAGTTTTCGACATTAACTCTAGCGAAAAACTGAAAAGTAGAAGACTTATGTATGTCTTCGTAACTATTGTATTTTGTATTGGATTTCAAAGACTTTTGTCTTATTTAATTAAAACTGTACCGAGGAAATTTCGATATTACGTTCTTTATGCCACGCCGAGAACCATTTTACTTATACTTTCCTCGATAGAAAGTTTTTCCAAAGTTAGCTCTAGCGTAAATACACTCGAGTGCAAAGAAATCGGATCACCCCCGCTTTTTAAACACTTTTTCAATTTTTGTAAAAAATATATTCTCACGAAAATTTACGAGTAAATACCATCGGCAACACTGTTACCTATACATGTGTATAGTCATAATCATAATCATAATCTACCGATGGTTAGTTAAGAGTGTTTCTGTTAGTACCACGTAATAGATAATTTTCTGCACTACCTATCTAATGACATTTACAGTTAGTGCGTTTTCACATTATCAGATCCGATATCGGATGTCGGACCGATATGCCATACATTACGGGCGCCATCTTAGATTTTTTCTATTGAAATCCTTCCGACATCCGATATCGGATCGGATAATGTGAAAACGGTCTTAGGGTTGGAGGTGAATATTGTATAAAATGTAGGCGGTGAAATTACCCCCTCCAACTGTCACTGACCACTTGCCATTACTTATAGCCCGAGACCGGTACGATATTTTTGAAAATAATTAGCACCTATATGTTCACTTGTACGAAAGACGGGTTAAGATATATAGACCGTCAACCAAATCTTGTCACTAGAAAAAGGCGGCAAATTTGAAAAATCGCGGGCTAGCAACACTAATATTTTTGAAAATCGGTGGAAATTCGCGTGTCATTTGTATCTTATCTGTGGAAATCTCCAACGTACCAAAAAGAGAAATGACTAGCACATATCCGTCCCTTTTTAATACATTATCTAATTCGTAAGGAAGGAGGGAGCCCCTTGAAAAAAAAATATCTGTGGCTGTTTGACGTACATTGCTGGTTTTTGTTCGTTTCATAGGGATACCATACTTTAGTTTGATGTACATTGTTACTGCTAAAATTTGGTTGACAGGCTATAAGTACTATATATAAAACAAGTGTACCTATACAATCTAAAAAAGTGAGCTTATTAAGGGCCACTTGCACCAACGAAAATGGAGGGTTAACCCAACATTTTATATGGAATTTGACAGCTGACAGCCCACTAACACTGAGTTAAGTGATTGGTGCAAGTGGACCTTAGAGTAAAAAACCGGCCAAGTGCGAGTCGGGCTCGCGCACAAAGGGTTCCGTAGCAGCAAACCAAAATTACAGTTAAATCAACCTATCTCAAAAACTATAAGAGATACTTTGATCAAACCAAAAATCGTTGAAAGAGTTAATTAGCATGCATCACCTCTATTTTTTTTAGAATTTTATACCCCGTAGTTATAAAAATAGAGGGGGGGGGACATACTTTTTACGACTTTGAGAGCTGATATCTCAAAAACCGTTCACTTTAAGAAAAATGTTTTTTAGAAAACTTTATATCATTTTAAAAGACCTTTCCATTGATACCCCACACGGGTATGTACATCGAAAAAAAAATTTTCATCCCTCAGTTACATGTATGGGGGGCCCCACCCCCAATTCTTTTTTTTACTATTTAGTGTCATAATTTTGTAGCGGTTCATACAACACATATTCCCATCAAATTTCATCACTGTAGTACTTATAGTTTCCGAGTAAATCGGCTGTGACAGACGGACAGACGGACAGACGGACAGACGGACAGACGGACATGACGAAACTATAAGGGTTCCGTTTTTGCCATTTTGGCTACGGAACCCTAAAAATGTAGCAGTGAACTGGTGAGTTGGCTATTGGGTAGGTGTGCACAACTGGTGGCGCTGCCCTTATTTTGTAGGCATTTCTACGCTTATTCTGTTGAATTTTTAGTATTCGGTCCAATAATACCAACTAAATAGGTATTAACCAAGTATTGAATGTCTGTTACACTCACGTAATAATGAATGATATACAGAGTGGGGCCTGTAACAAAGGCGAAAAATTGAACTCTAGGCTATTCTCCTTATACTGATCAACATTTGTTCGGCGACTTTTAAAAATAACTTGTATTTTGATTTTTATCACCCTTGAATAATAAAAACAAACATTTAATATTCAGAACAATACACTTATACCTATTTATTTCGTTAATAGGCTACTTGACCCTTTTTTAAAGTTTGTCTTATAAGTAATTATTACTTACGGTCCAATTAACCGAAAAAAAAATCACTATATTTTATTATGACTTAGAAACCGCAAACGAGTCTAGTAGCCTATACAAAGAGAATACTCAATCTAAGGTCAGTGTCGGGAAGACCGTCTACCCAGAAAGACCGTCTAATGAATATTACTTTTGTATTTATATATCTATCACTTCTTACACCTCCGAAGGTATACCAGTTTTGCATCCTTAATCCATTGGACTTCAATAGATATCCCTAGGATGAACAATAGTTAACAAAAAACTTGATTCGTGTTTCGAACTCGACCATCGAGTTCAACAAGGTTACGCAAAAAATTAAATAAAATAGAAGCAGTTGGAATATTTGTGCATAATATATCGTTCTTCCTGTCTAGTACAATTAATACTCTTAAAACGCGTTCAATTTATTGTTTGATGTTCTGAAATATGTAACTTCGAAATTGTGCCTAGTCGGAAAGACCGGTATAAGATAAGAGTAAGGCACCTTTTTTACGCTTTATGGGAAACTAGCTTTTGCCCGCGGCTTCGCTCGCGTTAGAAACTTAGAAAGAGACGAAAAGTAGCCTATGTCACTCTCCATCCCTTCAACTATCTGTACTTAAAAAAATCACGTCAATTCGTCGCTTCATTTTGCCGTGAAAGACGGACAAACAAACAGACACACACACTTTCCCATTGCTTTTGTCTGGACCAGAAAAAAGAAGGTTATCAACCTCATTTACGGGACATATCGTCACTACTTTGAAAAAATCTCGTATCTCACGCTGCTCTTCAAAGTTAAAACGCACTAAGTCTATATGCATTCCATACATACTTACTACAATTTTCTTTTCATTGACAGACGAAGATACAAGTTTTTTTTAAAGTAGTGACGATATGACGGTCTTGCCTTATAAATAGAAAGATGCTGATATGTTGAAAATATCAGTTATTTGTTTTAATATCTATCACATTACTCCCTGTTATTAACAGGATATAACAATGAACATGATTTTGATATTTATTTCCATATGAAATTACGCGACATCGAGCACTAGACGGTCTTGCCTTACTCGGATCAGCGCGTGGGGACGGTCAACCCGCACTGACCTTATACATAGAAATGCAAGTATTCTGACATTTCTGACTGACTGAGAGAGCCGAAATTATAAATGCTATACCTCGTTTTTTTTAGTTTTAGAAATTTGGTAATCAAAGAAAGCAGTCGTCGTCAACCTATCTTCTTAGGACAAATGTTAGATGTTAACAATTTTAACCAGAACGAGAATATAACAGGGCAGTATTAGTTATTTTTAAAGTTTTTTTTCATTGCACCCGTAGGTATCCACCACATCATTTGATCATTTGCTAAGCAAAATTGGCGTGATTATTTATTTATTTCTTTATTCGAGAAACTAACGTTCAGAGGACTACATGACGGTGTTTTTGCAAGCCACTTGGGCTTCAGATCCTTGCAGTAATCACAATCGAATGCCACACAGCACAAAATAGAATATTAATAATAAGATATTAACATAAGTGCTCGTATCATAAAATTCTATACGTTAATACACCAAATAACGTACCTAATATGTATAGACATAGACATAGGCATTCTTTATTGGTAATGAAAATTACAGGTCATAACTTATACCATATTAGATTATTGCACATAAGTAATTACATCTATACACATTATTCCACATTGTATACATAAATAAATAAATACCATTGACAGCTCATAAAATGAACCGATAGTTTCAAATGTCTGCTTCTTTAGGTTTTTTAATATGCAACCTTTCCAGAACTAAATTAGGTAATTTTAAATAATACAAACTAAAACAAATACTTTCAAATGAAATGTATAATTGTAAGTATTATTTGTACATAAATATCAAATACACTTTTATAATATTAGTGTCGAAAACAATACAGTATTTTATTAAAATGTCTGTTACTGACAGTTGATGAATGACAGTTGTGGCAAAAGTGCCTCATATAAAAGACCTCGTGCTTCGTTCTTTTACGTTCTCTTGAAATGAAGTATAGTTGAAATTTTACACACTAAAATAAATAAAAATAAACAACTGACCAAGAGCATGTCGGGCCACGCTCAGTGTAGGGTTCCGTAGTTTCCCGTATTTTTTTCAAAAACTGTTCAACCTATCAAATTCAAAATAATTTTCCTAGAAAGTTTTTATAAAGATCTACTTTTGTGATTTATTTCATATTTTTTAAACTTATGGTTCAAAAGTTAGAGGGTTTTGGGGCACATTATTTTTTTACTTTAGGAGCGATTCTTTCTGAAAATATGAGCAATATCAAAAAATTTTTAAGTAAACCCCTATTTATTTTTAAATACCTATCCAACAATATATCACGCGTTAGGGTTGAAATTAAAAAAATACACTCCCCACTTTACGTGTATGGGGGGGGGGGGTACCCTAATAATAGTATTTTATGCAACAGGCGTTTAAAGGAGGTCAAAAAAGACGAGTGGCGTGGGTAACAATTTGAGGCGAAGCCGAAAATTTTTATTAAGACGCCACGAGTATTTTTTGACTCAGTTAAACACCGTATTTTGACGCACGGCCCTGTAAATGACGAATAACAGTTCGGGAGTAGAAAAAACACTTTTCATTTTTGCACTTTGTCGGCGTGATTGATATACATATTGGTACCAAATTTCAGCTTTCTAGTGCTAACGGTTACTGAGATTATCCGCGGACGGACGGACGGACAGACAGACATGGCGAAACTATAAGAGTTCCTAGTTGACTACGGAACCCTAATAAAAAAGAGCTTTATTTCATTCCTTACATTTCGATATTGTTTTTAGTTGAAATTTTACACACTAGGTTGCATTTATAGGAATCTACAAGAGATAAAAAGTGTTGATATCCGAAGTAATAGGAACTTCAAACTTCGTGAAAAGAAAGTAATATAAAAATATTGGTTTCAGGTTTTGTAAAAAATCCCCTAAGAGGCTTAAAAGTTAAATTTTGATCAAAGGACTGAAAGTTCTAAAATTGTAGTTAAGACAAATATAAGAAAATCTAATTTAGTATTTTTTTGTAATTCATACGAGTACCCTAAGTTGGTAAGGAGTTGAAAGTTTGTATGGGGATCAAATTTTATTTTAAGTTCAATTCCCAAAAAAATATTCACCGTGTCAAATACGGGGTCACAGGTTGTGCCCGGTGCAAAGGTACTCATCAAACTAGCTGCGTTTAGTATACTGAATGTTTAAGACGATACGGTAGGGGTCAGTTCTCCATACAAACGCTCTCGACTAGTTCCTCCCTGGTTTTTGAAGATAGAGCAATGATTTTTTCAACACAGATTGTTATTATTTTTATCTGTGTCGGACCGTTTTGATTTTTTTGATATTCTGCTTTTTAAAGACTCTCTAGTTAATCAAAAATTTCCAAAAACGGCCTTTTTCATTGTGGCGCAAAAAAAGGTGTGATACTCAAGATTGGTAACAATTAACTAAAAAAGCTAAACGGTCCGAAATAGATTATTTCATTGTTATTCAGATTCTCAAATTTCGTTCCGATTGATTAAGTTTTAAAGGAGGAAAGAGTCGAGAGCGGAACCTCGATTTTAAAGATTTTTTTGAAATATTTTTTGACTGATTTGTACTTAATGGACAATTTTTTTTCGATAAATCTAGTTAATAACACTTGTATATTTAACTAAAATTCCCAAGTTGAAAGGCCATTTTACCGATTTCGCTACCGCATCCTCTTAAAAAGTATTCTATTCTTACAAAGTTCAAATTTGCTAAGAAGATCTAGGAGGGAAAGGGGAGTAGGGTTTCTTTTGAAATTAGACTGGTAGGTTGTGTTTTACCGTTTTCCACTAATTTTTAACCGTCGCCTCATATCTCAAGAAGGACGGTTATCAAGTCGTCTGTATGTTTTTTTTTTTTAATGTTTGTTCCTCGATATCTCCGTCGTTACTGGACCGATTTTGAAAATTTTTTTTTGATTGAATGTATATGCATACAGATTGGTCCCATTTTTCTCAGAACCCAGTTCTGATAATGGGATCCTGGAGAAATCGAGGGAACTCCTCGAATCTAAAAGGCATACATATGGTGATTTTTGTGTTTTTAAAGGAACAGCATGCATTTAGGTACGGAACAGTGACATTTGGTGCAGTGGAACTGCTGATGATGGCCAGAACGGAACTCTTCAAATCTGAACGGCACGCTTATAGTGACTTTGGTATTTTTATAAGAACAGCATGCACTTTCGTCCAGAACAATGACATTTGGTGCAGTGGAATTGCTGATGATGGTCAGAACCGAACTCCTCAAATCTGAACGGCACGCTTATAGTGACTTTGGTATTTTTATAAGAACAGCATGCACTTTCGTCCATAACAGTGACATTTGGTGCAGTGGAACTGCTGATAATGGCCAGAACCAAACTCCTCAAATCTGAACGGCACGCTTATAGTGACTTTGCCATTTTTATAAGAACAGCATGCGCTTACGTCTAGAACAGTGACATTTGGTACAGTGGAACTGCTGATGATGGTCAGAACCGAACTCCTCAAATCTGAACGGCACGCTTATAGTGACTTTGGTATTTTTATAAGAACAGCATGCACTTACGTCCAGAACAGTGACATTTGGTGCAGTGGAACTGCTGATGATAGTCAGAACCGTACTCCTCAAATCTGAACGGCACACTCATAAGTGACTTTGGTATTTTTGTAAGAAAAGCATGCATTTAAGTTCAGAACAGTGACATTTATTTATTTAGTTATGTTTGTTAAGCATATTGAGTTTTCAAGTCAAAGTTTGTCAAGCTTCGATTTCTTATAATATGTAAATATAATATATCGGATTCTTGAGGAATTGAGGAAACTCCTCAAACCTTAACGTTATACGTATATTCATTTGTGTTGCCATCTAATAATTAAAGCATTAAAAGCAGTTTAAAAAATACCTACACATTTCTACATAATCCAACATTCGCAAGTAACTTTCACCAGAACCCGAAAGGCGACGGTTTTTTTTTCTTAAAAATTATTTAGAAACAAAGTCTAGCCTTAATATTAAGGTTGTCAAAAATTACGCAGATACAATATTATTTAATCTGTGTATAAAATCTTAATATTCCCGTACGTTCTGAGTTCGTCAGTTTTTTTAAGTCGTCGGTAACATAAGAAAACATGATTGAAAACATTGTATGAAATTACTTTGCACTCTTGTGGGTAAAATGCAACGTTGTCATTTGTTTTTGAAGTATCAAGAGAGCCTCTACTAGTTGGTGTGGTGAAATAGTAAGTACATTACTATACAAGTGCGGAGAAGAGGAAGTTCAGAACGAGTGGCTATAAATTAACTATATCGACACCAGTTACGAATTTCTTCACCAGTTATGAAATTTCTTTTTTCTGCAGTTGTATCGTAATGCACTATTTTATACCTATTCGATAAGTTCGAACATTAGTATTCAAATCATATTCATTACGTCACGATTTTATATTTACCATATAAAAATAGATAGAAAACCGGGTTGCAGTATACTAGGCGTTTACAGGCAAGTAAGCGAAATGCGATGATAACAAATCACTGATTCACATTTCAAAATTTTAATAGTCAAAAGCACCCTTTGCATTTTCAGTTAAGAGCTGATTTTTAAACAATCATGGTATCGCAGTTATGACGTTTCGGTTATGGTGATGTCCCGATGTGATAAGCGCAGGAGTGTGAGGTCATGGAACTTTGCAGGACTGAGGCTCAGACTTGTTCGCGAGAACGAGACAAATTCGCACCTTTCCGATGCTAATATAATTATGTATTATATTTTAGTCAAGTAATTGGTGCTTACCTCAACGCTCCAAAATTATTACACAAACCAACCTACGTAGAATAATAGCACTTATTTAGTGTTGTTTGGATCCTAGAAGCAAAGCTACGCTGTTAGCTATTGAATTTCATGCAAGGTACTTATTGTGAACAAAGCGCATTCCGAGGCTGCGTAGGCCGACGATGCATGTAGTCGGGTGATGTGTGTGGTAAAGCTGAGCGCAAAGTTAGCGAGTCGACGAGCCCGTCATTCGCGGCTCGGCAGCGGCGCGGCGTAGTCGGTGTCGCGCCCTAGTAAACCTCACACTTCAACATCACCCGACTTTTGCTGTCAGCGGTGTACTACCATGAGGGCTGGAGGGGCCCCTTTAGCGGTCCTCCTGCTCATCTCCGCTTCCCTGGTAATAAAGGTAAGTCAGCTTCGGTACAATTTCAACTGCTCATGAAGTTAGTTAACGTGCGCATGCCGGCGATGAAAATAAGTTTGCAAAAACTTTTTTAGGATACTTTTGTTTTCTTTCGCCAATAAATTAAGACACAACGTTACCACAAAAATGAAAATCATAAAAGATTTAGGTTTACTCGCAACTTTATCGACTAATATAAGTATATACATAGATGTAGTTGCTTACTTACATTACAAATTATACCGGCGCCGGTGGCAGACTCAATATTTGTTAAATGTTGCCTATTATATTATAAATGGTTTTATACGAAAGTAGACCAAGTAACTTCGGAAATTATAACAGGTAAGCATTACAATATAAATAATTATTAATCAGCGATAAAGCTTGCGAATGTATGTTAAACTCATTTGAAAATGGTCAATGAGAATGCCGGCTTTATTTAAATTGCCAGAAATGCTGGACATCGAACTAGACGATAACCTACCGGTAGGTAAATGTTGATAAACCGACATTTATTTTATTTGGGACTAGCGATAAATACGTTTCGCTGACTTTGGGTTTCATGATTTATATTTTTTAAAGATATCATCATTATACCTACACCAATAGTTAATATACATGACTTGATCTATTGGTCAGTAGGTATTCTGTAAAATTCTTACGAAATATTTAGTTATATGTGTATTGTATCTACATGCGTCGTTTAATTGACTTTATACTAGACTACATTTATTTTAATGTCGGTGAAAAATTGCTTGACACTTTGCCGCGCGTCTAGATGACATTTTAAAAATATTAATAATTGATTTATATTTTCTTTGTACCTTAAAATAATGTTGAGGAACAGAGAAAACCTAGAGTTTCCTTCTGATCATATTTGTCTTCATATCTATTCTATCTGTTGTCGTATCAAAATATAATTTGTACTTATTGTAATTTGTCAAAAGCCCTCCCTTTAAAACACCGTTTTTTAAATGTAGTAGATATTTGTATCCATTGCAATAAAAAAAATATTGATTAGGCTGACATTAAGATGTTCTCCATTTTTTTGTTGGTTGATTTATTGTTAAAGAAAACCTTTAGCATCTGTAAAACTGAAGTTAAGTTATTTTTAAAGAACGAACTCAGGAAACTTTTTCTTTCGCTTTTTAGCCGTAAAGTTGGCGAGAAACCTAAAAAGGTTTGTTGTGACTTTAAAACGACTACATAATGTACTCTACCTATCTACCCTTTCTGTCGAACTGAAGTCAGAATTTAGACTTATCGGGCCAATTTTTGTTTTGTTGCCGGGTTCACTTTTTATTTTTGTAAATTGTTATACTTTTTCTATTCAAAGTCATTCTCATCTTCTTTCGATACTAATAATGCAAAATGACCCATTTTTTTTTAATTTCATGAGTTAATGCCCTACTAGTTCAATGAGAAAAGGGAATTCAGTAGGGAAAAACACCGAGACTTTCTCTTGAGGAAATGAAAGAGCTCATGATTCTTAGTTAAAAAACTATAAGAATTCTCACATTGGGAAAAGTAAGTAAATCAGACAACATAATAAAATTAAAAAAAAATCTGCCCAATCGGTCATGGGCGCACGGGCGCCCTACGCGTGTGTTTTGGTCTTATTTTGAATCGGCAAAATTCTATTCTAATTCATATTCAGTCCTGCTGATAATGAGATCAGTTTGTCTCTTTATTCCTGTTTTTTAATTTATTTATTATTTGTAATTTGTTTATATTGTAGCTTCACAGTGCCTTGGTGTTAATTGTTTGATGATATTTTACTTTTCATTATTATTAATTAATAATGATGCAACAATAATGTCAAGCCGCAATTGTCATCCAATGACATGTCATTCTTTAATGCTTTGGACTAGGTTTTGTAACTCTTTATTCAAAATATTTGAAAACTAATGTAAAACATCAAAACAATAAGTATATGTTAAATGAAAGACCCTAACAAGCCTCCACATAGATCGTACAGATATGAAATAATCATATTATGCAATAAGAAGGATAACTCGATGATCCTTGTTCATATACTACGCATTGAATGCAACGTAGTCTTGAAGTCTGTCAGTCATAAAAATGCTTATTGTTTACTCGTGTAGCTCATTCGCTTTTGCACTCGCGACTGAACCTTTATCAAGTTAATGGGAAGCACTCTCCGCCTCCGCACAAGCAGCCGCCTAACAAGCGTTCTCGCTTAAAAAACATGAAAATTGTGTTCACAACGAAAACTAAAACACTCAAACAGTAAGTCAACAGCTGACGTAAAAGAAACTAAAATCTGAATGGTATGCGACGTCATAATGAATGTTTTCCATTAATTTATTTGATTTGCCATAAAATAATAAGAAGCAAATTGAAAATAAAGTAGAATTTATAAGTTAAATTGAAAGTAATCGAAAAACTGAACAATATTTGATCTTAACTAGACATGTAGAGCATTGTCACATATGAAAGACGAATAATTTAGTGTGTAGTTTAGAAACACAATGTAATAAGTATATATCTTATTAGATACGACCCACAGTAAGTTTTCTTCAGTATTCTATTCATTCAACACGCACAAGTAAGAGATAAGTAAACAAACGTTAAACGTACATGTACATACGATAATGCAGCTTTCTGCGGATGACAGCAGTGAACACGTGATTACAAAAAAATCTAAAATAGCATCTGCGATCCAGTTGCAGCTTTTACCTTTTAATGCTATTGTATCAAGGGAGAATAAGCTGTCCGGAACCTTTATTCCTTAATTTTAGAAGGAAACAAATCTAAGTAATCCTTCAATGATCTTTTATCACTGCACAGCGACTTCTACTTACCCATAAATGTTAGGCTCTAGTGTTTTCGTTACCTAATAATTTAATTTCTGGTTACTGGTCGGTATGAATGACATCAATAACAGAGATCGTAAATTTAAAACATATTTTTACAAACGAGTTGCATTGCCACACTGGCGTATTGGGTATATCACTGATTTGCCCGTCCCGTCATACGCTGAGTTCCATCGCTTAGCTTATGAAATTCAATTTAGCATCTTTGCAACAACACATTCTTAAAAGCTTTACTTTATAAGTAAGCATGCATATCTTGCATTAATGTTATCGTTATCGACGTAAAAAGATATCCAGGTTGTAAGAACATTTACTCTTGGCCTTACACAGTAAGTTGCAGTTTAAATCTGAACGGAAATTATGCGTACCTAATTTTAACTTGATTGGTTTAGTCGGAGAAAATGGGCCGTTACAGACGGGAGGACAGTACAGACACATTAGTTCCTCAAAAAAAAAAAACATTTGTTCAGCAAGTAGGCCACAGGGGCACTTTTACGTGCCAACATTACAATAAATAATATGAATTCAAATAAAGTACGAAGCTACTATAATTAATAAGAGATGTATAGAATCTCTAAATGTCAAAGTACATCTAAAAATTAAACATTTGATAAAAAAAAACAAACTGATATAATTAAAAAATAACTAAAATAACTTTAGAGTTGTAAAAGACTCTACCTAGATGTCACAAGTAACGATAATAAAAATACTTAATCTATTTTTTTAGAGATGTATATGGTCTCCAAGAGTCAGAAAGAAAATAAAAAAATCGTACCGAATAAAGTGCCTCAATGTAATCTTACTCGTACTCTTATTTTAAATTTTTTCAAATAATTTTTTGAGGTACGGATTTACGGAACCATATAGAATGATATATTAAAGTCAATAAGGTGAGCTAAAATGGCCGCATATGGGTCGGTTTTAGCTAAGTTTAACTGCGATAAGACTTTTTTGGTGTCTATCTGTCACCTTATCATTTCTTGTCGTTAAGTTATTTGAGTTAACAAATATGAACTAATATAGTATTATCAAGGTCAGATTAACAGACAACCGACGTACGACGACCGGTCTGGCCTGGTTGGTAGTGACCCTGCGTACGTAGCCGATGGTCCTGATGGGTTCGGATCCGAGTACTGAGTGAGTTTGTGTATTCAGCAAATAGGCCACAGGGGCACTTTTACACGTCACATGTACATATTTAGAAAATATTTAAAATTGAATTGAATTATATATGATTGATAACTGATAACTTATGAGCATATTTTTCCCGAGCCATGGTTGATTTTAGGTATGTCATATATACATAACATAACATATAATCACGCCTGTATCCCATAAAGGGATAGGCAGAGCACATGAACTACCAAGTTTCAGTGCCACTCTTGGCAAAAAGGGGTTGAAAGAAATCCAAATTGTGACATTGCAGTGACAGGTTGCCAGCCTCTCGCCTACGCCACAATTTAACCCATATCCCAAGTCGACTTCTACGACACCTACGGGAAGAAAGGGGGTGGTGAAATTCTTAACCCGTCACCACACGGGGCGATATTATGTCATATAAGTCTATTATATAATTTTTTTTAATCGTCTTCTAAGGTTCTTTTCCTGTAATATGTAATACAGTAAAAAAACCTTTTCCCCTCACTAGCTCGGAAACACGTGTTTTGTCCTTTAATACCAGCGGGTAAAAACGCATTTTATCCACTAGTGGGTAAAGTAATTTGACCTTGAATAAAGTCAAATTAACTGCTTTAAAATTGACAAAAGTAGTTGAATCTAGTAATTAAGATGATTTACCACCCGTGGAACTACTGGAAGCAGTGATAAACGCATTTTCTTGCGTTGTAGTTTCCTCGCTATAGTGAGGGGAAAAGTTTTGTGTTACACTCGGGTGCAAATGTATTTTACTTCTCGTGTGTTAAAAAACTCGCAAGTTCAGGATTCTATTCTCGAACCACTCCCTTCGCTCGTGGTTCAACTATAGAATCCTTTCACTTGCTCGTTTTTCAATTCCACACTCGGCGTTAAAATACAACTTTGCCCCCTTGTATAACAAATAACTATTTCCCCTCA
The DNA here is from genome assembly GCF_023078275.1 of Leguminivora glycinivorella. NCBI lineage: Eukaryota > Metazoa > Arthropoda > Insecta > Lepidoptera > Tortricidae > Leguminivora > Leguminivora glycinivorella. The sequence continues at coordinate 31,609,900 of NC_062998.1, forward strand.
CTAGCTCGGAAACACGTGTTTTGTCCTTTAATACCAGCGGGTAAAAACGCATTTTATCCACTAGAGGGTAAAGTAATTTGACCTTGAATAAAATCAAATTCATTGCTTTAAAATTGACAAAAGTAGGTGAATCTAGTAATAAAGATGATTTACCACCTGTGAAACTACTGGAAGCAGTGATAAACGCATTTTTTGCGCTGTGGTTTCCTCGCTATAGTGAGGGGAAAACTTTTGTGTTACACTCGGGTGCAAATGTATTTTACTTCTCGTGTGTTAAAAATCTCGCAAGTTCAGGATTCTATTCTCGAACCACTCGCTTCGCTCGTGGTTCAACTATAGAATCCTTTCACTTGCTCGTTTTTCAATTCCACACTCGGCGTTAAAATACAACTTTGCCCCCTTGTATAACAAATAACTATTAAGTAGGTACTTATGGAAGTAAGGAGGAAATTTAAATGTTGAATGTATATTCAATATAAACGAATAAACATGATTTCATTCCTTGGTGCGTTAACATTACAAGTTACTGTAATTAATTTAATTTTCGATATGAAGAATTGCATCCAAGTACATCCAAGTACATCCAAGAAAGCCGTGCTCAGGTTTCGACACACCCGGAGGTCATTTTCATACTAGCGATAGCGTAGACAGTCTAGAGCAAGGGTACCAACTAGGTACATCAGAGGTCCGGCTTTTTAAATATTTGACTATCGTTTTCGGTTTCTGAATTTATGAAATAATCAAATACCTACTTTGCAGCGCAGTATAGGTCTGCGTTCCGGATCTGGGCCGCAGCCCGTCATTTGATGACTCGTGGCGTGGCGTAGACCGTCCATAAAACCTTGTTTCTATGCAAAAGGAAAATACCGGTTATCATTATGTTTACTTAAACGACGCTAAAAACTGAGCCATTACCATGAAAAAAGTGCCATCTTCAGTTCAGAGGGTTCTGTGTTCTGATTATTACAAATTACAATATAGTGTATTTCTTTATTAACAAAATACATTAAATTTTAACTTCTGATTAGCAGAAACGTCTGCAATCGATGCCGTTAGGCTTAGAATAAATTTAAAAGTGGAAAATGTCTGCCTTGGGTGAGACTTGAACTCACGGCCTCTGGATCGATACTCCAGCGCTCTGCCAACTGAGCCACCAAGACTTCAACCAAGCCAGCGAAATTTTCCACTACTAAAACCAAAACCAACCAAAATACATTAAAACCAAAAACTATAAATTTTTCAATTGGCATTAGTTCAGTGACACTTGAAAATTCACCGAATGACGGATACTATGTTCGCAAAATATTTATGAATATAAATAATATATATATTTTTACGTATATAAAATTTAAAATATATATTGTGTTTAGAAAGAACTGCCGTCCAGTATTCTCTTTTATTGTTCTGGTGCCGTAGCCGAATGGCATTTCTCCGACGCGAAACGAAAACGAAACGCCGCGAAAGGTAGTCTGGCTCTATCGCGCCAATGCGTAAGAGCGATAGAGATAGATATCTACGAGCGTTTCGTTAAGTGAGCGTTTCGTGAGCGTTTGTGCCATTCGGCTACGTACCCAAGTTTTAAATACAGTGTTCGTGTCTGGGTATAGGGACTTCCCTACGGTGTTTCGCTATGGAATCCTAAAAAGTACATTTTATCTTATCTATCGAATCGACATCGCGGTTTCGTCGATCGTTATAATAATTTGACATTTACCATGGCTTGCAGGTTTATGCAGGTAATAAGTAATAATAATTACATGTCCTGTAGATATCAAACTAATTCTACAACTCCAAATCTATAGTGTATGTGTCTCACTCCATGTAATAAATACTCTAGATGTCTGCTATAGACAAATAATTTTTAGGTACACTGGTATTATCTAAATTTACATATTCTTAGCCAAGCGTCTCTAGAACCTAACAATGTGAAGTTGTATTTGAGAATGATTCTTTTGTTTTCTTTTTTCAAGTTTAGTTACCTGTACGAACAACTGAACTAATACAAACCCGAATAAAGGAAGGTGCCTATTCTAATACAAATTTATTTTACTAACCACGTCTGTCCAGTTGTCAGTAGCTAGACAAAATTCAAGTAAAATAAAAGTGTTATGCAAGTGATTGCCTCGTCCGGGGTTATCCTGGGTGTTATCAGTCCAAGACTCAATCCCACATTTTCAGTCAGCATACACGTAGGTACATATATGCGATAAATTAACGAATATAGTTACATTTTTGGTACACTTATCGGGCCAGTTTATCAAAAGTGACCCAGCACTAGCGCCTTGCACAATACTTGTCGATAACGATGCCAATTTGCTTGTATCATGAGACAAATGAAGTCATTAAACACTTAGGGCTGGGAGTTGGTCGTAAAATATAATAATTAGGTTAGTATTGTTTCCTGTGTTTTATTAGTTTTGCGGACCATACCCTCGTAAGTGTAAGTAAGTGTGCGTTATATATTGAACTTGCAATTTAACCCTTTCACATTGAAATTTTTATGATATTTATGATTATGATGATTTAAGGTTACATAAAATAAGTTTTTCTTCTCGTCGACTGTAATCTGTCTATTAGAACACCACAGACTAAACTATAAGTGCTAACTTTTCAGTGTTGGATACTCTATGGCAGTTCCGACTCAACTATAATAATCTCATTATAGTTGACTTTAGTTAACTGTAATAATTTCAAATATAGAACTTCATACAATTTCTATACTAATTTGCGATACCTGGCAAATTTTTCTGCATCTGAAACACATTTTTTTTATCTGTCGCGTTATCGGCCAATCAGAGACGGTTATTACAAACAATTGGTTGCTAGGTAATTCGATGTTGATACAACGGTGAACGATGCTATTAACATTAATTTTAACTTGCATGAATGATGATATTTCTGTCCATTGATGATGAAGATGATGACTCGTAGAAAAAGTATTGTATACAATAGTAATATAATTAAGCTTTTCACTCTCGTTTTCACTATTATGGCCTAAACATGGTACTCGACTGAAAAGCTTTATTATATCACGATTGTATAAAATAATATTGCATTTTAGATGAGGCCTTTTAAAGGGTTATTTTGGGACAAATCTTATACGTATTTTTTTATACTACGTCGGTGGCAAACAAGCACACGGCCCGCCTGATGGAAAGCGGTCACCGTAACCTATGGACACCTGCAACTCAAGTAGTTAACAAATTATAAAAATGCGCATCATATATTTACATAACATGAACAATATCTAAGTTAAAGGTAAAGGAGGATTGGACAGATCACGTCCGCCGAATGTCCTCTCCCGATCCCAAACTTACCTATAGTCACAACAAAGATAATGCATATTAAGTAATATACTTAAAAAAATATGTCAAAGTAACCTTTGTAGTCGTATTGACTGCCATGTCTAGACAAAGGGATAGAACAAGAACCTCAGTTTGGACATTTTCACGCATGCCATTTTCCTGAAATGTGTTAAAAATTAATATTAGAGCCATTCAACCTAGCATGACCTAAAGGCATGACACCATCTTATACGAGCATATTTTTTCCTTACAGACCCGATATACTTTTTTTTCTGAGACTTTATTTCGTCCACAGATTTCGTCACTACTTTGAAAAAATCTCGTATCTCACGCTGCTCCTCAAAGTTAAAACGCAGTAAGTCGTATGCATTCCATACATACTTACTACGATTTTATTTTCATTGACAGACGAAGATACAAGTTTTTTAAAAAGTAGTGACGAGGGGCCCATTTCTCGAATGACGCTATAAGTTACAATTTACAAGTGGTAGTCAGTGTCTAATTTGACAATTTGGAAAGAGACTTCCGCTTGTAACTTGTAACTTTCAGTTTTGAGAAATGGGCCCAAGGTATAGGAGGTAGGTATAGAGGTATAGGTAAGGACATATCCCGGTGATTCGTCTAAAATCTCGGTACAGTAGTAGATATTCGCTACGCTCGCGGTATAATATTGGAAGGTTACGCTTGCTCATGTATCAATATTGGCACACCGTGCGGTTAAACAATAACTTTGCGCTCTTGTAAAACAAATAACTTTTTCTTGATTGAGTATTTGGATATTGGAAAGGTATTTCAGCATTATTTAAAAAAGATTTTGTATGTGAATTTGTTAAATAAAACCCACGGGGCCGATTTTTGAATCTCGGCCATTCGATTTCGTGAAATTCGTTCAATAATATTTCCACTACTAGCGATTTAAATTATACTAACAGAATCGAAAACGAGTGGCCATTACTAAAGCCTGTCAACCAAATTTTGGCAGTAGCAATGTACATCAAACTAAAGTATGGTATCCCTATGAAACGAACAAAAACCAGCAATGTACGTCGAACAGCCACAGATATTTTTTTTTCAAGGGGCTCGCTCCTTCCTTACGAATTAGATAATGTATTAAAAAGGGACGGATATGTGCTAGTTATTTCTCTTTTTGGTAGGGTGGAGATTTTCACAGATAAGATACAAATGACACGCGAATTTCCACCGATTTTCAAAACTAGTGTTGCTAGCCCGCGATTTTTCAAATTTGCCGCCTTTTTCTAGTGACAAGATTTGGTTGACGGTCTATAGTTTTAAAATTACTAGCCGTCCTTTTTCAAAAATAGAATCCACAGACTTTCGAATGGCGAATCCGAAATTCAAAAATCGATCACCAGAAGTACACTGTGTGAAAAAGAAGTAAAGTGTGTTGATGAAAAAGTTAAAAAAAAAACATACTACAATAACAAAGAAAAAATAGTCGTCGGTTAGTTAGTAAGATTAGGGAACTGGGAATTTTATCACAAAATTGTGATAACACAGGCGACCTACATCTCGCGGTTGCCTAACCTTAGTGCAACGGATGTGTAAGCAGTTGTTTGAGAGGCTGCATCATGCAATCAAGTATCTTCGTCGTAGAGCCTATTGAATTGGAATTATGTTGCTGAGCTTATTTAGGTTTATGCATTTTATATGTTGCATTGCCCGAGAACTCTAGTTGTAGATGTAGGCGTCTAAGACTGCCAGTAGGCAGTCCTACCTGTAGGCCTAGCACATGATGGCCGCGAGAGTATGTCGCCGCGATATAGATGACGCGTCTTCTTCTAACTGTATTAATGACATAAGGACGGGTAGTCTATCTCGCGGCGACATACTCTCGCGGCAATCATGTGCTAGGCCTACAGGTAGGACTGCGTTGGATTTGCCTGCACCACCCCACAGATACATAGTCTGGGAGAGCCGGCGGACAGTCGCCTGTTATTTACAGCGCGAAATAGCGACATGTTTTGACAGTGAATTAAATAAAATAATGAAAAACTGCAGGTATATTAAACTAGCTTTTTGCCCGGGGCTTTGCTCGCATTAAATTCGGTAATTGCGGAATTCTCCATACAAACTTCTATCCCCCATTTTAGGGAAGTGGAGGGTATGAAAAAGACAAAAAGTAACCTATGTCACTCTCCATCCCTTCAAATATCTCAACTTAAAAAAATACGTCAATTCGTCACTCCGTTTCGCCGTGAAAGACAGACTAACAAACAGACACACACACTTTCCCATTTATAATATTAGTATGGATTATGGCAATCATTAGTTATTTGTTTTACAAGGGGGCAAAGTTGTTGTTTAACCGCACGTGCCAATATTGACATCCGAGCAAGCGAAAGATTCCAATATTGAACCACTCGCTGTGGAATCTTGAGCGTTTCGAGGGTTTCAAGGCACAAAGGCTAAACGAACTTTGCCACCAAGTGAAACACAAAGTTTTGCACAACACCGACACGAACAAAATACTGACTATAAAATATCTAAATCAGATACTTACATCAATTTATTCAATATTTAAAATTGCAAACGGGACTTAATCGCGTATTTACTATGTTTTAAACACTAACCTCCGACGTTTCAAGGACGGCATACACGAAAGTCCCAAGGAAGGAAGTCCCGTTTGCAATTTTAAATATGTGTAAAAATCGTGAAAGTTTGAATCAATTTATTCAATATTTATGATTCATAACAGGTAAAAACTACCAGTTAGCTTAAGACATCAAGTTAAAATTTGTAATTACTTTGCACTCTTGTGAATAAAATGTATTTTTGCTATCTGTTTTCGAATATCAAAGAGAGTATTTAACTGTTGGTGTGGTGAAAAAGTAGTTACTCTTTAACCAATATGCGTGTATTCGTAGATGATTCATATATACATGTACATTATGTTCTAAATTACAATAGTTATTTGTTATACAAGGGGGCAAAGTTGTATTTTAACGCCGAGTGTGGAATTGGAATTTAACATACGAGAAGTAAAATACATTTACACCCGAGTGCAACACAAAACTTTTCCCCTCACTATAGTGAGGAAACTACAACGCAAAAAATGCGTTTATCACTGCTTCCAGTAGTTCCACAGGTGGTAAACCATCTTTATTACTAGATTCACCTACTTTTATCAATTTTAAAGCAGTTAATTTGACTTTATTCAAGGTCAAATTACTTTACCCACTAGTGGATAAAATGCGTTTTTACCCGCTGGTATACAAGGACTAAACACGTGTTTCCGAGCTAGTGAGGGGAAAAATATAATAAAAGCTTAGCTGTTAATTTTCGATTCAACAGGTGGTTAATTAATTATATTATACCTATCATTATCTGTAGATATGACAAACAATAGGTATGATGACGTGGTTATCACAGCAATTTAATTTACATCAATTTGGTTGACCTCAAACTGTCTAAACATAATGTAATGCTAAAGTGGCTGGCACTTCAATAAGGTTTACGATGACTGTTTGTCATACAAATGTGCAGTTTTCTAGCAAAAGGTACCAAATTGTGCCTTAAACATAAGGACGCTCTAAGAGGTAAATCGTATAAGTATGCGAGCAAATTTCGACCTTATGGTAAGCGACAATGTGGTACTTTTTATTGAAAACGTCACAAATATCCGCTGACTTATGCGGCTAACTACTTCATTATGCAAAAAGTAGAATAAGTATTGTTATGACAAAGTGCGACGTGCAATTCTTAATTAATAGCGTACTAAAATATCTTATAAAAGATTATATCGACCATTAAAAAAACACTATTGTTGATACATACGAGTATACAACGTGTGTATTCTATACGGGTGAATATCTTAATAACGATTAGTATCGAACCTAAGGAGCCTAACTATATGGTTTTCTTTTTAATATAATAAGACTTTTTTTCATACATAATAATTCAGCACGCAATGTATTATGTCCACATCAATTAGCGTACCTACCTACCTAAACGTTAATGGCATGTAAAATGAAGTTGGACGGCGTACATTGCTGCTTGGTCAGATTAAAAAAGATAATCTCTTAATTAATAACACTTTTTAACAAAATGATTATCCTATACGATTCGTATGATCAGATACTATAACTGGATACATTATTCACCCATATGGACTCCACACGCTGTATGTTTCAAATCGGTCTTTTTAATGTTGAGTCATGAAAAATTTGTCAAGGTGATATTGTCTTCGATTACCGCGATAGTTACCCATGAAATAAAAGTATGATGGAAACGGATTATATCGCGTACATATAAGGAATTTACAATTCATCCCGACGTTTCGAACACTTTACAGCATTCGTGGTCAACGGGTGTCATTATACGCGATCAAAGACATATGTAACTCCGTATAGACGGATAAAGTCTAAGAAAAAAACGTACCTCAAAACCATAATGAAAAAGGTCCTTTGGGGAACGCTCGGCTAGATGGCGCTAATAAAATTATTTGACATTTTAACACATATCAAGCTAAGAATATGGGCCAAATTGTCAAAACTGAGGTTCAAAAGTTTTAAGCCTGTGTCGAGAGATGGCAGTCTATGCACTGTGATTACACATTTTACTTTGACAGTATAACTACACCGTGTTTCACTTAACACTAAAAACCTGAAAACACTTTGTTCAGAATCGAGAGTAGAATCGATTGAGCTATATCATGATGGGGGTAATATTTTTATTTAAATTAGTATTATTAGTTATTTTTTACGTGCCCATTCTATTGTACTCGTAATACAACATTGTGTATATCGCATTGCTAGAGGTTGTTTACCTTTTTTCAGTATTTAGGGGTATTAATACTGGCCGGTTACTTGGACGATTATTTTTGTCCGCTACTAGTTTGACGTTGTTTGTCAGTTTAATCTTAATGTTTGTCATAAGTCATAACAAATTGAACTCGTACCTAATTACAACCTTGTCATTTTAAATATTGAGTTTATTTGCTTACTGCGATTACCTGTCCAATTTGAAGTTTACTGTGACAAAGCTTTAAAGTGTTTTACAGTGACATCTTAGCTGTCTATTGGTAAACCTTATGTCGTTGCAGTAACGTACACAAATAAATAGTCTTATGGTTTATGATGGTAGTTGGCAATTATTTTATTGAGTGTAGAGCTAAAAGTCAAGTAGAGCTGTACAGAAAATTAAAAATTCAATTAAAAAAAAAGTAACGATCAGATTAAAAGATGAATACTCTAGATGAGTTTAAAAAAATAAAAATCAGTTGGGGTGTCTGAGGTTTTGAGTGATACCGGAAACACCGTGTATAATAGGTACTCGATCCTCTTTGTACGCGATATAATCCGTTTCCATAGTTTTATATTTTGTCAAGGTGTATTAAGAAGACTGTATTCACCCATGCAATAAATATGAATGAGAAACGACTTTTTAGGTCACGGGGGTTTTTTTTTTGGAATTATATATGGATGGGCCAATTTTTTCCAAAATTCCCCCCTTTTTAGGGTTCCGTAGTAAACTAGGAACCCTTATAGTTTCGCCATGTCTGTCTGTCCGTCCGTCCGTCCGTCCGTCCGTCCGCGGATAATCTCAGTAATCGTAAGCACTAGAAAGCTGAAATTTGGTACCAATATGTATATCAATCACGCCAACAAAGTGCAAAAATAAAAAATGGAAAAAAATGTTTTATTAGGGTACCCCCCCCTACATGTAAAGTGGGGGCTGATATTTTTTTTCATTCTAACCCCAACGTGTGATATATTGTTGGATAGGTATTTAAAAATGAATAAGGGTTTACTAAGATCGTTTTTTGATAATATTAATATTTTCGGAAATAATCACTCCTAAAGGAAAAAAAAGTGCGTCCCCCCCCTCTAACTTTTGAACATATATGTTTAAAAAATATGAAAAAAATCACAAAAGTAGAACTTTATAAAGACTTTCTAGGAAAATTGTTTTGAACTTGATAGGTTCAGTAGTTTTTGAGAAAAATACGAAAAACTACGGAACCCTACACTGAGCGTGGCCCGACACGCTCTTGGCCGGTTTTGTTTGGATTTGGAAATTTTCATGTGGTTTCCACCCAGAATCGCGAGCTCTTTCAATTCTAATAGGAGAAAAGAAGTGTCCCAAGGTTTTCCCCATTCCGTTACCAGTTTTTCATACACTTGGTATGGCGGTAACGGAATCGAAGGTTTGAAAAATTTATGGAAATCTATGGACATTTTTTTCTCCTGTAGGTAATGGTCGAAAGACCTCGCTATTCTAAGTATGTTACAATAAAAGTGGAGTAGACAACTTTAAAAAAAAATGACCCTTACTGACTATCAATTCGCCGGACGGCAACGGCAAGTCCGTTGTCCGTTTTCACACTATCCGATCCGATATTGGATGTCGGAAGGATTTCAATGATCGGTCCGACATCCGATATCGGATCAGATAATTTGAAAATGCACTTATACGGTGCTGCACGCCGTCACCGTCTGCAAAGTTACAGGGTACATGGTTACCGCCCGGCAGACAGAAAGGACGATGTCTATCATAGTGACAGTCTACATTGGCAGTGATAAATATAGTTAGTGATCATTGACAAAATTGGAAGCTAATTGTATAGGTACAATTGAAAAGAACTTAAAGTTTGTCCCGTAGGTATCTCGTCGTGTTTATGTTTTATGTTAATTGAATTTGAACCTTGTTGTTTTGTCACAGTTTGTCCTTTATATGTATTATGTAGGGTAAACTCGCCTCATTCGGTGACACCCCTAATTCGGTGATACAAGCTGTGAAGCACTATTCCGAAACACGAATGAGGCAAGTTTACCTTAAGTAAGTCTTTTAATGCATCCGTATTACATTATATTATAAAATCTGTCGCGACGCTCGGTAATCTTCTAATCTATTGTAGATCCTTCGTTTTGGTCAGGATTTCTTTTGTTTTCTCCACAATCTACTATCGACATATTTTTTATATCTATACAATTATAAAATGTATATTTTAAAATTTCTTAGTATTACAATTTGGACAGCTTTCTTAATCAACGTAAAATTAATTGGTGTATAAGAGAGGCTTAAAAATGCGAGTGGGGTGGGTAACAATTTATTTTGAAGCGAAAACGAGAATTAATAATATCTAAGATGCTACGAGTATTTATAGTTCAACTACGTTGCATACGAGTTTTCTACGACCATGGACTTACTTTTTTAATACTTTCCTGGATTTTGAAACAAAGTATAATTATGGCAGTTTGAAAAAACATGTCTACAGTTCACATGTTTTTTTTCTAGTTTGTTAAGTAGGTAGCAACATAAGGTGTTGTAAATTGGTATTTCCTTGTACACGCAGTACGTTAAAGGTGCCACAAACCTACGGGGTGTATGCAAAAAAGCGTTTTTGGGGAATAGACTGTTGTAGACTTCTATCATGTAGGGTTTTAAGTATCTGTGCTCGACCTTGTAAACGTCAAATATAAGTCCGGGAGTAGCAAAAGATATTTTTAACTTTTTGCAATTCCAAGTAACATTTTTGGGTTTTTCCTTCATAACTGTTTGAAACAAATAGAGAAGTTATAAAAACAATTGTTTATTTCTCTCAATTGGGCTTTAAATGAGCGAATCAGTTGGTATACATTTATAAATAGGTCTGAAGTCGAATAAGAGCTCATTGTATTTAAATTGTTATGCATGAACAGAATGGCGCTGACACATTTGCGGGTTCATTTTGGTGGACGTGCAGAGAATCTTTCAAGAACTTGACCATATTATATGTACTATCTTGCACTTTGTGTAGGTATCTAATTAAAATATTCTAAGAATTATTTGATTTGAATATTAGCTACCAAGTCTAGCGAGTACTCGTTTTGAATTGATGTGGCAGTAAATTTGTGTTCTTTTATAGAACTTTGTCACTTACGTAAGTATTTTTTATGAGCTATGAGACGGTGAAGTCACAGTCCAAGACCTTGTGTTGTGTACGTAAGTATTTGTCGTTAAGACGAAAGAGGACGACTCGCGCGATATCGTCTTTACATACAAACCTACTCCTCATTAACCCCTAAATATGAACAAGTTTGAATAAGTTTTGACACAACTTTATGTATGATGTATTAACCGCATATATGCCCTTACGTTGATTTATAACAGCAGCAATCTGTATAAAATATTTTTTTTGTTTTGCTCCCATCTTTTTTACTATTATCAAAAAGTCTAAACATGGTAAATCATAGGTAATATGATAAGGTAAAAATATTTTACATAATGTTAACATCCAGAGGGGAAAATGGAGGACTATGCTTGTATGGAGAATCGATCGTCACCTTCCCTCTAAACGTTTCGCCGCGCGCCGCGTTCGCGGGCTGTCCGTTTGACAACGACTCGTCTCTCGGAAACCAGTATTTTTATAAACAAACTCAATGTATTTAATTATAAAACGTACACACACTCGAAATCATTTTTGAATTGGCCGTACGTAGTTTTAATATTAGTTAAATAATTGTTATAAAAGGCGAACTTTATAACGAACCAACTGAAATTTTAAATTAAAGTGTACGTAGATAGTGAAGCTGATGGTGGTGGGTTCAAGTCCAGGTGAGGGCATTTGTTCGTGTGGTGAGCACAGAACATCAGATATGAGTATAATATTAACGGATGTCTATTCAATAGCTGTATTTTAATATCCATAACACAAGCCTTGTTAAATTTGTATAAAAGTTTCCTACACGTATAATATCTATTTTACTACTCCCGTACTGTTATTCGTGAGTTACAAGGTCGTGCATAGAACTTTAAGAGGGCTTTCGTGTTAAAAATAGTGAAATCGCAACCGAGCGCTCGATCATACCGTGTGTGGTATCAAATTAAAGGGCTTTGCGAGTAGTTTATAAATATATATCACATTATAGGACTTTTTCTACTTGGTCTAACAAAATATGAGAAAATGTCCAAAAGTGGTAATAATTGTACCGGTGAAGGCTCGTTTTCAAAAAATTGGCAAAAATCAATAATAGCAATTTATAATCACTAAGGTATAACAGCAATTTAAGTAAACGTTGCAGATTAATTTAGTACAAAACTTACTTCGATGTGATGTAGATTTTCAAAGAAATTGTCACTTGATTTCAGGCAATTTCTGAAAAAAATTGAATTCGCCTTAGGCTAGTTTACTCTTTTTTTAAAACTTAAAATAAAAATCTAGTCTGAAATGATTGTGGTACAGGATATACGAATTATAAATTTACCCGTTTTAATATTCAAAATTGTCCAAATTTTACAAATAAGATCGACTGATTCAGCTCTATACGTGCGTTTTTCTAAACGTGCATTAGAGAAAAAATCATAATTAATTTAGTGAGCTAGTTTTCAAAAATCTAGTCTTATAAAAATCAAGATAATAAGATGCTCTAACTGGAACTTGAATTAAATAAATCTATTGGATAACGGAAAGTGTAGTATTTCACCGACTAAAACTATCAATTTTACATTCTTTTGACGTTTTTTTTGAAAGCAGCCTTAAAACCCTACATAAAAGATGTCAGGACAAGTCTATCTAGTCTATACCCTGAAAACATTTAGTAGCAGTAGCACGATATAGCTGTTACAGTTCAGTAAATACATTGCTACCAACTTAACAAACCAATTCGCAGAGTCGAGACTCCTTCGTTTTCTGCTGCGTTCATTGGCGACGCGTCGAATCGGATTCAAATGTATGAGAACTCGATTCAACTCGGCTCGATTCGTCTTAGTGGCCAGGCTTCAAAGAACCATACCATAGACAGTTTTATTTTCATGTTTGCACTCAAACTGCATATTCAAAATGGTAGGCGGTCCACCTAGATAACTAAGATGACTGAAAGTAGGTATTTGTTGAATTTATAATTTTCTTTCAAAATAAGTGCTTGGTCGTAGAAAAAGTATTGTATGCAACGGTGTTTAACTGAGTCAAAAAATGCTCGTGGCGTCTTTATTAACAATTTTCGGCTTCGCCTCAAATTGCATAAAATACTATTTTATGATTTGCACTCCTTATAAATATGCCTGATGATGTGTCCTGATCCATAGCAGAACCATGTATTTTCCTTTATAAAACCAGGATTAAATAAATAAAAATTGTTAATATAAACGTTACAATAATAACATTACGACAATATTACAAACTAAAAATTCTTAATAATATACCTATATATTGCTCCTGTATTTCGTTATAGGTATTATATCTCCACTTCTTGACATTTATGTAATTTCTACTAATCGAATAAAAAAGGATTGGTCGGTAGCACTACATTCAATCATTTGTAATTAAAAAAAATGTAATTTCTCCGCGCCGTTTTATACATTTTCTTGCGTCGAAATTGAAAGTTCGATTTCAAAAATCGTCCCTCTGACCGCGTGTGCGCACTCTTGGTCGGTATCGAAACCGAATGGCAGGATAACTGAGTCAGAAAGATGATTCTCGAAAAACTGGATTGGTGGTCATCCTGGCTTTACGCGCCATGCGAAGAGGTCAAACGCGGGATGTTATGTTCTTTTGTAACGGTAAAATAGGATGCGAGAAGGTCAACGTTTTATAGACTATATTTTACCACGCAGTTGCATGGTTGATGATCCATATTACAGCATGGTCAATTCTATTTTAGCTGTGTTTTCATTAAAAATATAAAATATGATTTTAACGTACCTTTCTCAATTGTTACATTTCTATAAAAATATAAAGCCTATTCATCTTTACTTGTCCTATGATGTAAACAAACGAAACGTCAAATATGATCAAAGACAATTACTAATGATTGGAAATGTCGATAAAATGATGTATTAACGATAATTTGTAAATAAACGCTGCTAACGCTATCAGAAGATTTTTAATTTTACGTCACACAATATCTTTGTAAAAACCTTTACAAGGGTGCTATAAAAAAATTGCTGCCGCGTGAAAATTTTTTTGTAATAGGGAAAATGGGCTAGTAAATGTAAACTAAGTAATAATTCGATTTAAATTTATTGTAGCTCAAGTAAGGAGTATCATTTTATAAAAATGGGTGATTGACAGTGAGTAACTAAGACTTACTCCCTAAAATAATAAGGAATAAACTTTTGTCCTGATATAAAATAAACACAAGGCTATTCAGCTCATCTGGCCAAAGGGCCTGCATTGGCCAAGTTCGAGGGCCCATTGCGTCATAGCGTGCGCCGGCGCAGCGGCGCGACGCGCGACCTATTTATGAACGCGACCGCGAGACCTTCCGACAACATCTTTATAAAATAGACATCCTAAATAATTGACCTAATTTGGTAAAATAAAAAAAACGTGTTGTTTTTTGATGATATTATTTAATTTTATTATGATACAGAACGAAAAAAAGGTTATTAACCTTCATGTGTTATACATACAAAAAAATATTAAGTAGTAATTAGTATTAAAGCCAATTCAAACATATCTTTACAAGAGTGAGACCAGCTTAACTTTACAGCGATTTTGACCACCTCGCCGGTTCAAGTGGCATCTGAAACGTTAAATTTCTATGAGATTACGACGTTGCTTACTTAACCCATGCATCGAAACAAGCAATTAATTATTAAACTTTTATTCAATATCTACTGATTTTATGTTATAAAAAATTGACCATGAAAAACAATTGACAGTTGCAATCGCTGACTATAGAGCCAAGAGAACGTCGCGTTCTTTACATTCTCCTCCACTTATTTTAAAAAGTGAACTTAGTTTCACCAAAAATAAGCGCTCCTCCAAATCAAACTTAACTAACATACTCGTAACTCGTTTAACTCATTAAGTCATTACTCATTAAAACAACTTAACATAATGTGTAATATTACAGCAAGAAAGATTTAAAAAAATAGTTGGAGGCGTTCGCACTAGCGTCTTTACCAACAATGGTCGCAAATATGAGGTTGGGGGACCAGCGTGTTTGCGGCAGTTCAGTAATAAACTAGATAACCTGATTCCAGAATAGTAGTCTAGAATTAGGTTATCTCTTTTATAAGTTGACAACAGTTCCATAAGCCAGCTCCTTGAACAAGTCAACTGATATGGAAGCTGCTATAAATATTGTTAAAGGAATTTACAGTTACAGCTAAACCTTGACGTAGAGCGCCTGTTTGATCTCTATTTGCAGGGAAATATGCCATTTTTTCTGCCATAGGATGAAAAACAATCGGTCGTTAATTCCGTTTAACAGGAAAAGAAACTAGTGGAGCTGATGTAAAAACGTTATTGTTTAAACTTTTTTAGCCCGCAACGTCTACAGTCTGATCAAAAAGAGTAGAAATTAAATGTGGCAACATCGTAGTGTCGTCCCGTTTTCTCACACATATTGATTTGAAAGGGATGACACTCATGTTGTAACATGTTGCAACTTTTTAATTTGTACTCTTTTTGGTCAGACTATAGGTATAGACGTTGCCACATAAGCGTCAACTACACTATAATTGACATCTACTACCTAATTCAAAAATAATAATTTCAAAGTATGTACCTATAAAATTTAGGTACAGTCAACCAATTAGAATCCTAGGCCACTAGAACCCTGTCGTATTGACACCGCGCTTTATTTGCTATAGAAGTCAGTTACACTTTTACTGTGAAAGGGTTCTACAGTGGCCTAGGATTCAGATTGGTTGACTGTACAAAAAAACACTTGTCAATTTTTGCAGCCTATCATTCTGTCATTTAGTCATTCAATTGCGCCGGCGACGTCGACGGCCTGTGTTCATTGTGTTTTATTGAACTAATTTATACAATTATACATAAGTGTTTAACTGCACCAATAAATCATTTGCATTTTATCTCACTCAGTGTCTTGGAAGCAATTTAGAATTTTATTAATTTTTTCATATGTTTCTTACACTGGGTATATTATTTTATCTTATATATTCTAATAGATAATTTGAGGGAAACGTCATATCATAGGGCCCATGCACATATGGTACGTATGTAAAACAGTTTAAATACCTGCACAAGCGCTGGTGGCCAAAAAGCGCTGGTGGCCTAGCGGTAAGAGCGTGCGAATTTCGATCCGGAGGTCGTGGGTTCAAACCCCGGCTGGTACCAATGAGTTTTTCGGAACTTATGTGCGAAATGACATTTGATATTTGCCAGTCGCTTTCCGGTGAATGAAAACATCGTGAGGAAACCGGACTAATTCCAGTAAGGCCTAGTTACCCTTCGGGTTGGAAGGTCAGATGGCAGTCGCTTTCGTAAAACTAGTGCCTACGCCAAATCTTGGGATTAGTTGTCAAAGCGGACCGTGGCAAATGCCGGGATAACGCAAGGAGAGTTTAAATACCCGCACAACCTGTTTTTAACCGCCTTCCAAATCTCAAGGGAAGGGGTTCTCAATTCGTCTGTATGTTTTTTATTTTTTATTTTTTTTTAATGTTTGTTCCTCGATATCTCCGTCGTTACTGGACCGATTTTCAAATTTTTTTTTGATTGAATGTATACATATGCATACAGATTGGTCCCATTTTTCTCAGAACCCAGTTCTGATGATGGGATACTAGAGAAATCGAGGGAACTCCTCAAATATGAAAGGCATACATATGAAGATTTTTGTGTTTTTAAAGGAACAGCATGCATTTACGTACGGAACAGTGACATTTAGTGCAGTGGAACTCCTGATGATGGTCAGAATGGAACTCCTCAAATCTGAACGGCACACTTATAGTGACTTTGGTATTTTTATAAGAACAGCATGCACTTACGTCCAGAACAGTGACATTTGGTGCAGTGGAACTGCTGATGATGGTCAGAACGGAACTCCTCAAATCTGAACGGCACACTTATAGTGACTTTGGTATTTTTATAAGAACAGCATGCACTTACGTCCAGAACAGTGACATTTGATGCAGTGGATCTGCTGATGAAGAGTGAGCCGCTCCTGGTTAGAGTTCCGTTCTGATAATCATTCTCATCTGTAAGTACTTCAGAATCATCCAAATTTCAAAATTGGTTCAGAAATGACGGAGATATCGAATAACAAACATTAAAAAATATACAGATGAATTCATAACATAATCCAACATTTGAAAGTATTTATCACCAGAAGCCCAAAGGAAGGCGGTTTTTTTTTCTTAAAAATTATTATTTATTTCTGTTTTTATCATAAAGCGACATACCTCTGTGTTCGCCCTGTTAATATTGTTAATAAACCTAAATGACGTGTCGAATTTAACAGAAAACAAAAAAAAACACGGTAAGCCAAATCTGTTATACAGATAAATCTTTCTATTTAAGTCAGTGCACCAAATTTCTTAGCTTTGCATTCAGTTATTTTTCGCACTCGTTCCTATGTAAGTATAATTTATGTCACAGCATTTTTTCCAATAATGTGACGTCGTCAAAAAGTAAATACCTACTATTAATTGCAACCATTCTTTATTTGTACCTACTTATTTTTTCGGGCACATCTACATCTAAATAATTTCTCTTGATGTTACCGCATAAAAGCCGTGGAGTTGTTAACGCCCATTTAAAAAGCTATGCTAATTTCATGGTAATCATCAACGACTAGTAATTATCAATAGTAGCTCCAAACCTTTACTCTGTTTTGCTTTTCTGTTAGCACTTATGACGTACGTTTCACACAATAGTAGATTCCGGTACACATGAGTAGATACTTATAGCTGGATTCCGGTTGCGTAATGGATTATGTTCAGATTACCATACTTTATTTTAGGACTTCGATGCATTAATGCAAAAGTAGGTGGTGCACTAAGTTATAAACATTTTGGCAATAGGTCATCGAACCGATATGTTGCAATTTTCGATCAAAACAAAAATATCTTAACTAAAATGTAAGTATTAAAAGGTACCCAAAGATTATGAGTACTTATTAGGAAACATTTCATTGATATTTTAATGTATAAATTAGAAACAGGCTATGACGGCGTTCAAAAGTCCCAAATTTAATACAATGGCTCGTTAAATTCCCGTAAGTTACTCCCAAGTGGCAAAGTCTCTAAGAGGGCCAAGTTAAGGCTCATTGCGGTAGTTTAATCGGAGGCTTACATGAAAAATATGACGTTAATTTGGTATGCGGCGAAGTGTTGGGGCGTCATCGCGGGGCGAGACAAAACCCCGTCGGATCGGGGGCTAATTGAGCGAAGAATGGTCGGGCTGCCCTCTTAGTATTCCGCTCGACGCGGACGCTCGAGCCGCGCGGTACTAACATCAATCTCAATATGGACGGATGACGGGCGGCGGAAAGCGCGCCCGCGGACAAGGAACCCCTCTTAACGTCTTGACCGCTGCTTTGTTAACATCGACGAACACTATACATTGATGGATCAGTCATAAACAGGCAGGCGGCAAACTGATATCGTTTAGTGCACCGTGTACACTGAAATTACGTTACGTTTTTACTAATATGGTACCCACTCAGTTCTGAACTCACCGAGTCACTGGCAAGAAGTGGTCAGCCTAGATTGAAAAATACACATCCGTTCTGTCTATAATTAGGTAATATTTGTGTATTATTAATTACTGTTGTATTTATCGGGAATGTTATATCACCTATAGGTGCAGTAAAAGTAGGTACAAAAGAACTGGCAATTTTTATGGACCTATGTATAGTTACGCTGACAGCAGTTTAATTTTTAAATGCAGTCATATGGTTTTCGCCGTTTTGTGGTAGGTATACTATTTCGCGTTCCGTACAGTCGCCATCTATCTTATAATCTATCGCTCTTGCGTATTGGCGCGACAGAGCCAGACTGCATTTTTGCGGCGTTTGGCGTCGCAGAAATGCCATTCGGCTACGGGGCCAGGGCGGGCAAGGTGCTCACTAATATCGGAACAGGCACTTTAACGCCTTGCTAATAGAGGTGTGTTCTGATATTTGTGAACACCTTGCCCGCCCTGGTACATATAATATCTGCATGATGGCGCCTGTAGGTACTAGGTACATTGTACGGTATTAATGCAATCATAGGTACCTATTAGGTATGGTATACATATATGGTTTTCGTTCGGGACATGCAACATTTGTAAAAAAATCTAATAGGTACCTATACACATATTTATACACACTAAGTACACTACTCTTTTCTATTTCGTTTATTACCTAAATATCCTGTTACCTAAAACCTATAAATTATTTGACGTGAATTTATTGGATGGGAGACAAAGTATTGAATTTATTATTAAATTGTTATTTTGTGGTGTTGGAATATTTGCACTGTGTTGGTAGAAAAATATATGAAGCCTTCGATATAGAGATCAATATAAAAGGGAGAAAACGGGGTATAATGTTTATATTATTGTTCTCTTTAAATTCGGTGACCACTGATCCTGCGATCAGAATTGAATAACAATGAAAAGCCCGGCATGATTTCAGAAGACACGACTATCCCATTATAGTATGAATTTATGTATGTTCTTATATCGCACGAATACGTGGATCGGCCACAGCAGTTTTCCAAGTGTTTGTTTGATTATTGTGCTAATATGAAAATGGCTCTTTTACGCATTTAGATATCAGAAGTCAGGTAGGTAAGAAATTTAGTAAGTAGTATTTTATGCAACCGATGTTTCAGAGAGGTCAAAAGCGAAGACGAAGTCCGGTAAACAACACTTTCTATCATGTACTTACTTTTTAGTTTTCTAGAATAATTTCTTGAAAACACTATTAAATTTACTGGATTTTGGCACAAAGTAAGATACTTTGAAAAGACATGTGGTTCATATGTTTTTTCTGGGTGGTGAAATGTGTGTAAATTTAGTTGTTTGATAAGTTGGTAGCACAAATACAATTTCACTCAAAAAATATTAACAATTTATAAACAAATAAACTTTTTTAATATTAAAGTAACATAATTCATGAAGTAGTAAGTAGTTACCTAATAATTTTCCAAATAGAAATATATATATTTCGCAAATATATTAGAGGTGAAACACATTAGTAGGAACAATGTAAATGGCACATCTGCGCGGTTAACTTTTTCTAGTCTATGATTGCGTCACCAAAATGGCGGCAGTCCGCTCCCGCTCGCGTGTTTGTAGAATATTCAATCTTAAAATATTATAGACGAGTTTTTTGTTTAATTTACCGATGAAATGTCACACCTTGACTTTTATTTGATTTTTTCGAGTGATTAGAACAATTTTTAAGCACACAAGAACGCATTATTCACGTGGATTGTAAATGAATCACGGCACGTCACTGCACTGCAAGGGCCTGGAGACGACTGACAACGTTGCGGTCCATGGACCGCAGTGGGGTGTGTTAAAAATTCTCTTAGCAACGTCGCCTCTAGTACGTAGTACATATACCTCAATGGTTGGTAGCAATGTAATGTAATGTCTTTCAAAGTGGTATTTACAAGCAATACGTTTTACGCGCCAAAAACGCGTAATAAACTATAATTATTATAGGGTAGGGTTTTAAAGATCCGTGCACAATGTAAATGACAAATAAAGTAAGGGAGTAGAAAATTACATATTTCACACCAACTATGTACAAAGGGCTACACTGTTCAGTGTTTTTGGCCCGACTTGCTCTTGACCGGTTTTTAATATTTAATACATAAATAATAAGTGTAGGTATATAGTAAGCTAATCAATACATTTACATATACATTAGTTATTTAAAACACCGTTGATGTACATACTGAAACTAACCTAAAAAATTTAAATATCCGTGTTTATCCTATGGATTCTACTAATTTACTTCAAGTAAAAAATGTTAAAAACAAAGAGGCTATTGCCCGGTTATCCGCTGCCGCTTTTGCTGAAGGATTAAGTTTCGACGGCGCTTGTTTTTCTGATCAGCTGCAGCGTGTAGGTAGATCCTTGTTTTTGCAAAATAAAAACAACAGGTTTATAAAATAACTTGTTAATTTATACCTGCAGTCTCAATATTGGTACATAATATATTTATAATAGCAGTAGGTAAGCTAAAGTGACGAAAAGTTACAAGTTGACACGTAATCAAAATTAGTATGCCGTTGGTAAACAATCAGAAATAGAGCACTTTGATAATGAACTACTTACGACAAATCTTATGCCAGTATCCAAGTGGAAGGAAAATATAAACGTGTATTTACAAATATAGTGACGCGCGAAGGTTGCACTAAAATTGGAATTTCTTGGGTTCGGATTAGTGAAATACCTTGTATATTTTTTTTAAACATTCTTTGCATACTCGTATAGGTGCGTAATATGCAGGCTAGATTTGAATTGAGGCGTGCAATCCTACATTAAAGTTCATGGCAGTGGAATGAGGAGGTACACTCAAAGGTTATGACAGATGGCGCCACCTCATTAGTCCATTGAACAGATTAGAGATGGGCTTGGACTTTGCCGAATACGAATATTCGACCGAACATTCGGTTCAGCTCTTACCGAACCGAACATTCGGCACATATCGACGGTGGAAAGGAAGAACCCCTTAAGCGACATTTAGTGAATTGTACAGGAGTGTTTCAAAGTTTTCTTTTTGAGAAAAAAAATCATAACTTTTTTCCTATTTGAAATAGGTAAATGAGTTCTTAAGACGATAATCTTATTTAATTTTTCTCTATTTTATGAAATAAACATTTACTCCAAAATCTTACAGGATCCTGAAAATGATGTCGCTTAATTGAAAAGGTCCTCAAAATATTCCCGGAAGAACCATTTAAGCGACATCATCATAGTACTATAAAACTCACTGAAGCCACTTACCTTCTTTAACTTGTCTCTAAGATATTCAATTAAGCAACAGTCGCATGGGCAGTTAGTACGTGCCAATTTGAAGTGGTATACCAGAAATGAAGTGGCACTGAAGCTTTAGTAGTTTCATGTGCTCTGCTTACCCCTTTATGGGATACAGGCGTGATTGTATGTATGTATGTATACCAGAAATTTGAAACTAAATCGACACTTTTTTGTGAATTATAACGCTAGCTTTAATATTTTTTTAAATATTTCATATTATTGAAAAATTTAGAATATATTTGCGGTTAAAAAAACGCTATATTGTGCGTTTTTTAAGGAGAAAAATAAAATACTTAACGAAATTGACGTGTATTTTTATTTTAATAAAATAAATCTACTTCTAATAAATAACTCTTAATTAAGTATGCACTTTTTGAGATCACAATCATTTTGAGTTTATAAATTATTAAGAATAAGTAGCTAGCTTACTTATTACATACCTACTGCCGTGTCTTGCGTGGGCGACGGTCGCGCGACCGTCGCCGTCGCGTCTCATGCTTCCATATCGACAAGGTTTTGATTTTGTATGCGTCGCATCGCCGTCGCCCACGCAAGCCACGGCGTAATACCTAGTCGAATCAGGCAGCGATCGGCGACACAACCGCCGCACTCCGGTGTTTAACCGCCCGCTCCGCTGACTGAAGCGACCCACTGCATTCCATTGTATAAGTAAAGCACCATTCGCGTGAAATTCGCGCCAAAAATTGTTCACTGTACCGACATCAAATAGATTAGAACAACACTTTAACCGTTATCATATCATTTTCAATCTTCACTTAACCGACGTATCGCATTTATAAAGTATACTTTAAGCGACAGGTTCGGCCGCGGTAAGGAGTGTCGCTTAAAGCAATTAAATAACAACGTAATTTTTCGTAACATTCATTTAACCGACAACCGTTTTATTAAGCAGTTTTGAAGAACCACTTAAGTACAGAATTCAAGATATATGTGCCCGGAATAATCAATTAAGGGACATTACATCGGAAACGAACTCTTTTTAAAAATAGTTTATACGACTGTGGTAATATTGGAGTAGGTTTTAAGTGACACAGATAATATTTTATTCAAATTGTGTGTCGCATAAGGGGTGGTTTTCAAATTCAGACCTCATTCGTGAATTACTTTAAGCGACATATAAGTCATCGGATCGCCGTGAAACCCAATTCAAACGACGCAGAAAAAAACGCTGATTCCAATGATATATTCGACCAAAATGTCGCTTAAGTGGTTCTTCCTTTCCACCGTTAGAGTGCATTTGATTATTTGGATTAAAATATACACTTCGCGTAATGTATTTTTATGACATAATTAATGTCATTTGACGTATATTGTTTTAAAAATATATAGTTGGTCGGAAAAGGCTTTGTACCGTAGAGGTGTAATCCTAAGAAGGTAAGTATTTTTTTTTTGCCAACCGTAACATTTGCCACGAAAAGTGCACCTTGATAACGATCTTTAAGTCATTTGGCATCTGTTCAAATTGCATTTAATTGTAGGAATGCCGCAGTCCCTTTTGATTATTTAATTTCATAGACAAATATATTTTTCTCAAACATGCAATGAAATATTGTCTTTACGTTCCTTAAAATGGGCTGGGAAGTATCGCTTTTTGGGTGCAACAACTCGAGAGGACTGTAAAGGGATTTCATATTATTTTTTAGGCCTAGGCCTGCAAAGTAACTTTTTGAAGTAAGCTGTCAGTACTGTCATGTCACTTTTTTTTTTAATTTTTGTGTGACCTGGATACTTGTCACACTTGACGTTTGAGTGTATTTGTATTTTGTCACTTAATAAATAAAATATTGTCCTTTAGAGCATTTTTTTTTATTTCACTGTATGTTTGAGAAAAGCACTATACATGCCTCGGCGTGAAAACGGATTCCCGGCCTCGTATCCCTATCCGGCCTCGCTCGCACGCTCGCTCGGCCGTATATACCCACTTGGCCGGAAATCCTCATTTTCCCGGCCTCTGATGTAATGTACTATTAAATTGTGTCATATCTGCAATATTTTATTATTACACTGAAGGTTCTATAGCTTCTATTTCGAGATTCAGACAATGGGGTCGCGATAGGTATCATTATATCTTTTCCCCCGTATTATCTCTTTACGTTTTTGAACACTCGAGAAGGAATTACGGGCATTGACAATGCGCCCCAAAGCTATAGGTATTTACTTTTTTGTCGGTTTCGCTGGAGTGGCAGACATCCGCGTCTTGCTTACATACATTTCATGAGCTATTAAACCCGACCCCAGCCTGAACGGATCCAACTTAAAAACTCTATAGAGCTGATAGCAAGTAACTTCTGCAAAATGTGTTTATCGTTATCAATGTCGCCTGCATAGTAGTTGTATTACTGACGTAACATGTATAGTATGAAATGAAATTTTTGGGATTTGGGGGCCGATTTTTGAAATTTTCCATTCGATTTCGTGAAATTCGTTCAATATTAAATTCTACTAACAGAATTGAAAACGAGTGGTCATTACCACTAGTTTTAAAATTACTAGCCGTCCTTTTTAAAAAATAGCATTAGGTACGTCGTTTTACACAGACCTTCGAACGGCGAATTCGTGCGTTCGAAATTCAAAAATCGATCCCAAGGTCTGCGAAAAATATTTTGTGTTTATAATTTTTTTTCCGAAAAAAGTTACGATACCTACTTCATTTACTTAATATGGTAAACAAAAGTAGGAATGTTTTATTTCACATTTTTTTACCAATGTTTTCACTAATTTAAAAATATTTTTTTTTTGTATTATGACCATAGGGCTTATTGTCTCACTTAAATTTCCTTTGTCACACCGAGAGCAGCGGTCGCGCCCGCCTCACTTGTGCTCTGCCACGGAAAATCATGCCGTAACGGTGAACTTGTGAAATTAGCCCTGCCGCTCATCGCAGCTGCATTTTCAGATGAATCACGCACTATTTCATGTTGTTAATTTGATAGGCAACTATAATACAATTATAACCATAATAAGTAGACAGTTTTTTTGTGTTTCTATGAGAGTATGTGTATTTATTATGTTTAAGAATTACGAATACAATACAGACGCCATTAACACATTTTTTACAGAGCGTGCCACAAGAATGGCAATCAAATAAACAGGTTGAGCTCGGTTGGAACATTTTTGGCACAGAAAGAAAATTGATTTGTTATTACTTAAACTACATTCTAAAGTAGGTACGAGTATAGTCAACCAATTGGAACCCTAGGCCACTGTAGAACTGTTTCACAGTGACGTTATAAATCAGATTGTAAGAAATCTCTTACTGCTTGTTATTTTGACATGGTTGTAGAGTGGCCTAGGGTTCCAATTGGTTGACGTACCTACGTACGTACCATAGAGGAATAAGTTATAATTTACACTATTTGACGCGTGGTTGACGCTAGATGTCAGTACAAACAACTTGCATTTACTGATGTAACAACTCTTTCCTTACTTATTCCTTCCTCTATGCTACCGTACCGTACGTACTGTTTAGAAAATAAAAGCCATTTCATGCGAGTTAAATTTACGTTCACTATACAAGTAATCTGATTGAGGTACAACAATTTATAAGTAAATTTATAATTTATAATACATACAAAGATAAATAATGATGTGTCGATTCTGCGTTTCCACCGTGTCGCGGCAGGCCGTCAAGCGCGGCGTCAAATGATAAGTCCTTCAAGGATCTGCGAGGCATTAAGCATTAAGGATTCACTTACGGGGGATTTGTCTCCGTTGTGCTCGTCACCTCACCCTTAGTCCTTCGTTGTGATGTACACTATGTACAGTCGTCACAAAACTGACAGCGAGTTAATTTTTGTTAACAACTTACGAACTCACTGTCAGTTTTGGGGCCCAAACTTTTGTCACATTCTGAATGTAGATTACCGCTTAAATGCCCATATTGAATAATCAAGGCACTAGAGTGAGAGATTTTGACGACCGGTCTGGCTCAGCCGGCAGTGAATCTATCTGCTAAGCCGCGGTCCTGGGTTCGAATCCCGGTAAGGGCACTTATTTGTGTGATGAGCACAGATATTTATTTGTTCCTGAGTCATGGATGTCTTCGTATTTATATCATCGCTTAGCACCCATAGTACAAGCTTTGCTTAGTTTGGGGCTAAGTTGATTTGTGTAAGGTGTAATGACTAGGTTGTACCATCGGCAACACTGTTAGTTGTACATTTGTAATCCAAGGGCATAAATTAAGCCAACCGATGATTAGTTAAGAGTGTTGCTGTTATTACTACCAGCTGCAAAAGTGGTTGGCGAATTTATCAATGAATTCATTCATAATTTCTCCATTCACTTATGCAGCTGATATACTACATTAATAATCATTGATAAATTTTAGTTTGGTAAGAAAATACTTGGCTTTTTACTCGACCATCGAGCGCTTCATATACCAGCAGTTAATGTAGGTAGAGGTACCTACCTATTTACGTACTAAGCCATAGCCCACCTGATTTTTACTTGGTTAGGAAAGTTATGATAATCGGTCTAGCATCGTCATTTTCCAATGAAGTAGTAGGTACATTATTGAAACGTATTGAAGACTGCGTTTGCACTTCCTCGCCCTCTAAATGTGGACTCTGATTAATGATATAAAAATGCTCTTGCAAATTTCAACAAAATTAAATTTGAGTGATAAATGAATGGATGGTTTTGCAGTTTAATAGAGACATAGTATTAATCTATAATAGAGTATTTTTAAAGTTGGTACCTATGTGGCAATGTTCTCATTTAAGTTTACGTTCAGTCAACACGTTTCAATAATTTATTGTTATTGATTCCCACCGGCTTGCTTAAAATTGAATTACAATAGTAAAGTACCTAATGTAAAAGTAGGTTTCTTTTCGCTCAGTGTTGCCTAGCAGAAATTTTCACCAGCCGCCACTGGTACCTATACTACTATAAACTTTATCGGTAAATGACCACATAGAGTATATTGAATAGTATGGTATAGAGTTATCAGTCAAGATTTTCGAATGCAGCGCCATCTATTATTAAGTTATGACAACTTTTCATGTGACTTTCCTTGCCTAAAGGTTCCTTAAAGAACATAAAGCATGTGGACCCTTTTAACATGGAACGCCACATATTTATGGCGGGATTTCTGAATAGGTCATTCATCAACCTGTCACATCAATAAATATTTCAACGCTAACTTATTTGCCAAAAAAGATGACAATAATAAAATGTACAATTTAAATACATGTAATTAACCATAGAATGCCGTTCGCTAGTTTGCAGGTGGTACAGCGACATCAAAAAATACTTATACAACTTACGACAACAAGTTATTATCAAGTTTGCGGGGGTGACAGTGACATCTAGCGAACAACTTGCACTACGGCATATAATTGTTTTTCACGCCCTCTGTCGTTGTGTTTCCTAAACATATCCTAATACATCGGATTTACTATTTACTTTGACTGAAAACACCGTAAATGACGATGCTAGGCTTGGTACAGTTATCTTTAACTTAACTTAGGTAATTAACTTTCTAGATCAGGAGAGTGTTTGTATGTAACTAATATGCTAATGCATTAGTGCGTTTTCACATTATCCGATCCGATATCGGTATCCTGGGTTTATTGGTTTGTTCCAGGTTCGTCGTATTCCTTTTTCGTCGTATTCCAGTTTCGTCGGATTCCTGATTCGTCGTATTACTGTTTCGTCGGAATTATAAATATAATTACTATAATTACACTTTATACATGGTTACAACCCCGTTTCTAAGTATATACCTATATAATTTACTTATATAGCGCGTAAACGTAATAAGGGCGATAAATGAAACCAGGCGTATAATTCAATATTGTTATCATTAATTAAGAGGTGTTTTTGATTTACTCTTAATTTTCACCCCATAATGAATTTTTGAAAAAAATCTCAGCA
Source organism: Leguminivora glycinivorella (assembly GCF_023078275.1). Lineage (NCBI taxonomy): Eukaryota > Metazoa > Arthropoda > Insecta > Lepidoptera > Tortricidae > Leguminivora > Leguminivora glycinivorella. The sequence goes on from NC_062998.1 coordinate 31,637,779, forward strand.
GCAATGTACTGTAAACGTGGTTGCGATGACAATCAATGACAACTGTCAACGAGCGTTTAACGGCAGTGTGTTTGCATTACGTTGCGGGCCGAATTAATTTGTATGGATAAAAAAAATATTTCAATTTTAAGTAAAAGTTATCTAATTACACCGTTAAGAGGTTCGCCCTTATTAGGTTTACACCCTGTATATTAATAGATTATTCCGACGAAACACCAATACGACGAATCAGGAATCCGACGAAACTGGAATACGACGAAAAGGAATACGACGAACCTGGAACCAACCGGTTTATTTAAAATGGTAGTTTTATACATTTCAAAAGGGTGGTAGGTAAATTTTTTTCCGGATTTAAGGGTTGGTGGCATATGGTAAAACTTGCTCAAGTTAATAATAGTGTACTCGTATGTAGGTATTGGGGGTATCCGTACCGTAGGATATTGCAGCTATTGTAAGTGACAAAAAAATTGTCTTTTAGGTATTATGTATTTCAAATCGTGTAACTTAAATATAAACCACTTTATTAGTATGTCATCCACTTGCATTTTGAATTGCTCTCTTAATTCAGATGACAAAGCAATTATATGCTAATATGGAAGCAGATCTAGTGCAGGTTCAGATTCTAGACAGTATTTTAAATCCTTTGCTCAACGCCACCGCCTCAGTTTATTTGACTCTCATAATAATGAAATTCGAAACTCGTGTTCTTTTAAAATTGATAGTGTCCGGAAGTCTTCTGCATAGAAGGTTTTAAAAGACTCGCAATATTATAAGAAAAAAGAATCCTCGTCTTGTTTTTATTTAAAATCGCTAAAACCTAGTTAGAGAACAGATCTCATTATATTACTTATTAAATAAATTTTACTTTTACGCGGCGATTGCCGGCACTTCTAGGCCACACCGCCCTCGAGGTCTATGGGATCTTAGTTAGATACAAAAATCATACAATGATAAGAAGTCTTTTGAAACAAAGAAATGTTCGTAAAGAACATGTCTGTATAAAATAAATTAAAATGAGGAATACCGTTTCCAGTAACTAGTTTCTTAGTAATGAATGATAGAAACCTTTCGTAAAGCATTGAAATATGGCAGACTCGCGGCCGGCGCACGCGAGCGCGCTCGGCGGGAGGTTCAACAATTGTTCGGGAGGAGGCTGGAGGGTGCCGCGACAAAGGACCCTCAGGGTGACGATCTCGCCGTCTGCCTGATGCACCAACAGTTTTATCTTACACTTATATTACAAACAAATCTTACCTCTTTCGGGTAAATTATTAGTAAACTAATTAATATCAAAGATGATCGAGTCTTAAATGTAGAGAGTTATTGTCGAATAAAATGTGTAATCACAGTGCATAGACTGCCATCTCTTGACACAGGCTTGAAACTTCTGAACCTCAGTTTTGACAATTTGGCCCATATTCTTAGCTTGATATGTTTTTAAATGTCAAATATTAATATCAGCGCCTTCTAGCTGAGCGTACCCCAAAGTTGTAATGCCATCTAGGCGACCGTACCTTTTTCTGAATGGTACTGAGGTACGTTTTTTTCTTAGACTTTATCTGTCTATACGGAGTTATATATGTCTTTGTTAATATTAATAATTGTTCGGGAGTATGCTCAAGTAAACCGCGGCAAAGGGTTTAGGGTGACGATTCGCCGTCTGCCAAATGCACTAACAGTTTTATCTTTGAAATACCTACATAGTTATACCAACAAATATTACGTGAGTCGGTGTACACAATCAGAAGACTAATTAACATGAGTACAAAAGAACATGGACACCAAAATAATACAGTTATAAATACGGGTTTACAATATATTATTATAACCCGGCAACCTTCAAATCTAGGGCACAGTATAATAAAGAGTACTATCGTACAGCATGGCTACTCCCGCTCCCCGCTGGACAGGCATCTTCTGGGCGAACTCATTCCATCGTAGGCCACGTCTTTGCCTTTGGCTAGTCTGTGGTCAAGAGTAAGCCCATTTATAAAAAAAAAGCGCCGCCCACCCCTTCTCGGTTACCTCACAGTTACCGCCTGTCAACAACGCGAACAGTCGACCTGTCATATTTCACTCATAGAAGCATAGTGCGCGTTCCCCTACGCGACCTTAGACTGTGTGCTAGGAACGCGCCTCTTCCATATACATATTTGATCGCCAGTGTCCGAGGTGTGTCTAGGGTGAACAGACATGGGCGAGCTCACTCCATCGTAGGCCACGTCTATATAATATCGTCCACATAATTTTTTTTATCAGCATGCTTCCAAGCAAATTATATGTACTTACGATAGTCGTCGATAAATAGAATTTAGTGGAAATTAATTTTTCATGCTTTTCCGTATCGAATAAATAAAAACATGCCTTTTCACAAGTTTCCTGGGGCTAGGTTTCACTAGGAAAAACTTTTTACCCTGTAGTTGTCAATTAAGTACATACTTACATCTTGCTTACATCGTGTTTAACTGTTTTTAAAACTTATTATTCGATAGCACAAACGTCACGGAAAAAGGCACTCTATGGAAAACGTAAACAGTGCACCGAAAGGTTAATTATTATGAACCAAAAACTACATATACATATATTATTTACCTTGACTAACGTATTCTAAAACTAGAGTTATTTCCCCCGAATTTGGTTGTCACATGAACCTGCGATATTAGGCACTTACCTACATCGCTTACGGCCATTCTATTTTGTGAAATTCGTTCAATAATATCTCCACTACTAGCGATTTATGTAAATTCTACTAACAGAATCGAAAACGAGTGGTCATTACCACTAGATTTAAAATTACTAGTCGTCCTTCTTCAAAAATAGCATTACGTCGTTTTCCACAGACTTTCGAACGGCGAATTCAAAAATCGATCCCCAGATAAGTAATAGCACTAATAGCAGGGCCCGATTGACTTAGCTACAATGTAAAAAGAAGTTCTGTTATCAGAGAGTGCTTATCTCAAGTCAATGAACCAGTCTCTCGTATGTAATACACAATATTTATCCGGGTTCTAAGCTTTCTGTTTGCATGTGCGAACAGCGTCGTGGGGTAGAAATAGAAATAATACTTTACTGGTATTTCAATAGGATGTTTTTTTTTTTATGATACATATCTACAAAATAATTACAGTATTTTTATACACAGGCGGTCAATATGCCGACGTTGATTTAAGCTAATACTAAAGTATGTTATATAACTAGAATCTAAAATCTAGAGAATCGAATTGAAATTAATAGTTATTTGTTATACAAGGGGGCAAAGTTGTATTTTAACGCCGAGTGTGGAATTGAAAAATGAGCAAGAGAAAGGATTCTATAGTTGAACCACGAGCGAAGCGAGTGGTTCGAAAATAGAATCCTGAACTTGCGAGTTTTTTAACACACGAGAAGTAAAATACATTTGCACCCGAGTGTAACACAAAACTTTTCCCCTCACTAAAGCGAGGAAACTACAACGCAAAAAAATGCGTTTATTACTGCTTCCAGTAGACCCACAGGTGGTAAATCATCTTAATTACTAGATTCACCTACTTTTATCAATTTTAAAGCAGTTAATTTGACTTTATTCAAGGTCAAATTACTTTACCCACTAGTGGATAAAATGCGTTTTTACCCGCTCGTATTAAAGGACAAAACACGTGTTTCCGAGCTAGTTAGGGGAAAAATAGATTTTAGAATAGGTATATGTAAGTACAATATTAGTACCGGGGATTTCAGGAGGATAGGGTGCAATAAGCAGCCACTTGTACAGCCTTAAAATATACTATTGGTAACTACGATTTTCTGTATTTACAAAATAGTCTAATTTATACTAGATACCTACATAAACAAGTAGGTATTGAATGATTACGCAGCAACCTACTTAATTAATATTTCTCAGAATGTGTGCTTGAAGATCGCGCTCATCGTTGCAAGTTTTATAACACATGCATAAGGTCGAGTGTTTCATTTCTTAGAAATAAAGACATATATTTATTTTATTTTATTAATCGCCAGGTATCACTTATATATCACTTATGTTCTCCGAATACAGAAGTTCTTTGTAGAAACTGCTAGCAGGTATAGCTTCTCAAGAACATAAAAGTATCGTTAATTTAAATCATGAGAAGGTGAACTCAATTTTAAAGCTATCCGCAGACTATCCCCCCTCGCATTTATGCATGATGCATTCGTGCTACTGAGAGGAAATATGGTCGAGTCGAAGAGCAAATCTCAAATTCGAACTCACGGTATTCCAGCTCGATATATATTCATATGCCTTTAGTATTAATAGCGCCAATTAAGTAATTTTTAATCTTATAATTTGATAGGATCACCTAAGATTATTGGAGAGATAATATATTCAACTTTTTAAAGTCAATAATCTCTGTTGTCATAGATTTGCTCGACCTTTACCATTCAATCAATCAATACAGAAGTAACATTTTTATATAGAATATACAGTCAACAAATTTTGATCCTAGGCCACTGTAGAACCTTTTCACAGTAAACGTGGAAGCACGTCGAAGTGACTTCTATGACAAATACATCACGGTGTCAATAAGACAGGGTTTTAGAGTGGCCTAGGATTCAAATTGGTTGACTGTACATCGTTTGTGTACATAGGTGTGCAGGTCATAGTTCCGAGAGCTGAAGATACATTTTACTAACTTGGGCCGAACTAGGACGCGACTGCGAAAACGCAATTTTGTCGATTATGTGGGGTGAGACCTAGTTTGAGAGCTTTCGCCGGTAGGTTCTTATATTACTAATTGTTTATGTATTGTTGTTGGTTTAATTGGTTATAAGTCTTAATTGGTGTCCCACCTACACAATAGCCATGGCAAATGCCAGTAAAATATTGCACAAGGAGAATGTAAATAAAATGTTTTGTGTTTCATACACATTATGTTACTGTAAGAGCCCGAAGTACGGTTGAACCTAGGTTTTACCGGTAAATCCTAGGATTTTCCGATGCCGATTGGTAAAGCCCCGGAGTGAGAAATACTTGTTGTTTACTTTGAGTTTTTGCCGACATTGATTTGGTATTTAGTTCATAAATGTCCAATTTAATTAAATAAGACGTAAGACTAAACTACTTTACTAAAAAATTGAAATTAAAAAGCAACTCGTCCAATTTTCCCGGGTTTAATTTAACCAAATGTTCTGCATGTGTTATCAGTTAACAGCGAAGCAGAAAGAGCGTGTATTAATTGGAAACCACTTTATTGTTTAACTTTTAACGCATAATACTATCAGGTTAAGCAAATTTTATGAAGTATCGATATTGTTTTAATTGATCATATTTTTTAACTTTGGTAACGAGTATGGATTGATATTTTGACCCATGAATGTGTGAAATTTCCAGATTGACTTTTCTAGTAGAACTTTCTAGAATCATAACCATAAATTTTGTTTCTAACTTTGAGTAATTATGTTAACTAGAGAGGGCACCTCAACTTGATTTTGTGTAACAACACTTAGAGCTGATCAGCACAAACGCGCTTAGTCTGTGCCGAACGGCTGTGGTAGATTGACGTATCGCAATGAAAAATATTTCGTCTAAATAATGCCGTCATGTGTAGTGAGGTACTGTACAAACTCAGGAAAATGTAACAAAAGCCAAGGAGTGACTTTTCATACGTAGGTTTACTGCATTTTTGCTTAAACACGCTTACTTTTTAAAAAATGTACCAATATAAACTCATGCCGAAGCGCCATGTTGCGGCGGCCATGTTTCGTTGAAACCAAAGAGTAAAAAATGCAACAAAAGCAGACGTGACAATATCGCAAGTTAGTTCAAGTTTCCTATCATACATTAAATTATATACATTTATCGACGCAAAAAAGGTTATTTAATTATTATTGTCAGAATTGCAGTTTTCCGACATGTCGGTCTATAACAGATTCTCAATACGCGTGTCGAATTTCATGTGAGTATGTAAATGTAAGTGCAGTACCTAACATGCCTGAATGAATTTGGGTAGGTAGACGGTCAAGCAAATTATGAGAGTATAAAAACGCGCGAAATTCAAATTTTCTATGGGACGATAAACCCGCGCCCATACATACATGGATGTAGATAAAGTTATGTGTGCGACTATACATAATTAGGCATTAAAACATTCATGTTATCTTATTAACACAACAAAAACAACACTCATGTTTTAATGCCTACCATTATGCAAATGTCACATAAATAACTAATATCCAGTTGCGGCTACGTGTACACATGTACGCTCAGTCCGTATGCAGCTTTAAAAAATGTGGGCATTTAAAAAAATTGGGACTTGTTAGGAGTTGTTAAAAAAAAGTTAAATCGCTGTCAGTTTTGCAACGATAATTAAGCATGGAATTTCAATAAAAACATCGTGAATTATACTAAGCTATAATCTAAATTTAGAACGTGAAAAAAGTTTTAAATACAGATTTCAAGCTTGATTATCATTACAAAACTAACAGCGATTTATGTTTTTTGTTAACAACTCACGCTAATTGAGAGTCATAAATTTAAAAAATGCCCATGTAAACCCATGTCACTTCTATACTACGACTTTTAATCTATGCACTCTATGCAGGGCTCATCATCGCGACCGAAAGGTCGTAAGCGCCGAGTAAAATCGTAGCGCTTGCGACGTTACGGAAGCAGGCCATTGGTTCACACCCCGCCCCCTCGCCCCGCCTTCAGCTTACAGGCTGTGACACGTTCGTTGTTTGCTATAGCTCCTCTATACGAAGTAATAATTACTCAATGGTTTCTAATAAGAAACGCACATTTACAATACAGTGTCAAAGATGTAGGTAGGTACAATAAGTTGTAGTTGCGAGATATTACATTAACATAGCACGGAGAAGCTGCGGCTTGCTAGACGCATTGTTTATATTCCTGAGAAGCCAAGACAGTCCTATTTACTCGAGAAGACACGCAGACACTTCGGGTAATGAGATGTTCTGCTAACCTAAACAGGCAATGATCAGCCAATGTTATCTATACATATAATAATGGTGATTTTATTAGACGTTGTCACTACTAGGCTTGTGTTTATTGTGTCTCATGCCATGGTAAAATGTTAAGTACTTAGGCGTCATCCATATATTACGTCACAGTGTAAAGGGGGGGAGGGGTCATACTAAATGTGACAATCCCTGTTAAAGGGATACAAAAAAGCGTGACCTAGGGGGGGGGGGTAGGGGTCCAAAAACCTGAAATTTGGTGTGACGTAATATGTGGATGACCCCTTATCATATTTATTCTTTTAACCTCACTGCTTTTGCGTTCTTATTTAGGATAATCGTGTCAATGTATTATTATGATAAAATGGACTTGATCTGATGAGACAGATATATATATATTTTTATAATTGTTTTTACTGTACTTTTTGTTAGACCAAAAATTCAATTGTTTCTAAAAACTGATCAACTTTAAGTGTCATAATTTGATTTCATCTATTTATAAGGCACATGTGACAACTGATAGCAACTTATTAACCTGCAAAAAAATTGGTTATTAGCAGATTAAGAGCAGGTATTAGGATTTTATCAAAATAATTATATGTATTATATTTTGTAGGTTAGGCACTATATTAATATTATTTAGCCAAATGGTTTAAATTACTACCTACCCAAGGCGAGTAGTGACTTAAAATATTTATTGACAGTTGTGAAGAGAGAATGAAAGTACAAAATCCATACTAATATTATAAATGGGAAAGTGTGTGTGTCTGTTCGTTTGTCCGTCTTTCGCGGCAAAACGGAGCGATGAATCGACGTGGTTTTTTAAATGGAGATAGTTAAGGGATGGAGAGTGACATAAGCAGGCTACTTTTTTTTTCTTTCTAACCCCTAAAATGGGCAAGGGGGTGTAACTTTGTATGGAGCATTTTACGAATTTAAGGCGAGCAAAGCCGCGGGCAAAAGCTAGTACTTATCTATAAGTACATACACCTTTATTAGATAGATAGGTAACTACATGGGCTACATGTAAAACAATTTATGCGATTATAGTATTATATACATTTAGAGCCGGTTGCTCCAAACCGTCTGTCACCGTTAAAGCGTTCCTTAATTTTTAGGGTTCCGTAGTCAACTAGGAAACCTTATAGTTTCGCCATGTCCGTCCGTCCGTCCGTCCGTCCGTCCGTCCGCGGATAATCTCAGTAACCGTTAGCACTAGAAAGCTGAAATTTGGTACCAATATGTATATGAATCACGCCGACAAAGTGCAAAAATAAAAAATGGAAAAAAATGTTTTATTAGGGTACCCCCCCTACATGTAAAGTAGGGGCTGAATTTTTTTTCATTCCAACCCTAACGTGTGATATATTGTTGGATAGGTATTTAAAAATGAATAAGGGTTTGCTAAGATCGTTTTTTGATAATATTTAAATTTTCGGAAATAATCGCTCCTAAAGGAAAAAAAAGTGCGTCCCGCCCCCTCTAACTTTTGAACCATATGTTTAAAAAATATGAAAAAAATCACAAAAGTAGAACTTTATAAAGACTTTCTAGGAAAATTACTTTGAACTTGATAGGTTCAGTAGTTTTTGAGAAAAATACGGAAAACTACGGAACCCTACACTGAGCGTGGCCCGACACGCACTTGGCCGGTTTTTTATTGTATGGGAAGTTCCATATACGTCTGCTGCGTGACGACGATGTGTCTGTCAAATGTGGTTGGTGCAACTGGGGCCGGTACACCAAACCGTCTGTCACCGTTAAAGCGTTCCTTAAATTTTTATTGTATGGGAAGTTCCATATACGTCTGCCGCATGACAATGATGTGTCTGTCAAATGTGGTTGATGCAACTGGCCCTAAAAGTGACATATTATTTCAGGTGAATCTGAGGAGTCATTTAGTCTTCATCTAAAAATAAAATGTTATTTTAAACATTGTAATGTGTTGCCCCATCGGAACTAAGTAATTAAATTGAGTATCCATTACAGCGCGTCGTGGGCTCTCATCGTCTGCACTCTCGTTGCTCACTTCATGGGGCTTATACGTTGAGTATTCGACTTTGATTATCCTATTTATAATATGGATTTTGATTCGTATGAACAAGTTAATAGAACTGTATAAAAGATATTTAAGTTAAATTAACGTATCTCAGAATCATAAAGGGATGCCCGTTTAGATGGCGCCTTTGATTGATGCTGGGTAGATGGCGCAAATAATATCGGATAAAAAATACGGAATTTTTTGGGAGTTAAAAAAAACTGAGGCTCTAAATTTTTTAACCTTGTGTCAAGAGCTGACAGTCAATGCAACTTGACTACAAATTTTACTTTGACAAAATGGCTCTAATCGATATCAACTATAAGTTGATCCAAGACAGGATGAGTATAATGGTTCTTACTGCATGACAAGTTGTGTTTACCAGAGTAAATCTATGCGTAACAGGATGCCAGGCTTACTTTTGACGAGGCGATGTCGTCATTCCTTTTCGTTTGAAACCTTATTATTTTCTTCAAATCATACGGCGTAGGTAAGGTATGAAAGCTCAAGCTGAATACATGAGAGTGAAATCCAATTTTAATATACGATAGTCTTCTATTACATGTCTATTATTACTTGTCTATGCATTTGAACGGCCTTCTAAGCTGCACCGCAGTTTTTAATTAAACGGAATTGTTGTAACAAAAGGCGGGGCAGGTGACAAAAACCTATTTAAACTACCCATGTTTTCCACATTTACTAGAATTTCCTGTTATATTCTAATGCAGAAATACCTACCACTTTATTAAAGGACACAAAAAAACGTTTTGTTTTTTTAATTCAAATTATAAAGCTGTTTTGGTCGAGCTAATATTTGTTTATTGCTGACCAGAACGAAAACTGATCTCAAATAAGGAAGAAGTTATCAATTACATAATTTTTAAATATGTGGGTTTACTGGGTTTTTAGATTACTGAACTGATATTTATAGACAAATGTTTTTTATTATTTACTAAGTTCCCATTTTAATCAGAACCCAAATGTGACGATAGAATCCACGAGGATTTGAGGAAACGCCTTAAATCTTATTGGCATTCATCTAACTTTTGCATATCCTCAACACATCAAGTGAGAGGTGAAAATTGTGGTTTAGTTGCAGGACACTTGGGGGCCGATTTTTGAGTCTAACGGCGTTCGAATTCAGAAAATTGTCACTGAAAATAATAGGCAATTCACCGTTTTCAACCGGTATTTTAGTGACAGTGAGACTCAAAAATCGGCCCCCACGTTCGAGTTCCGATAAAGGCGTTGTGTGTACATACTGGTGCCTTATATTATTTTTCACAAGCTTGAACTATTATATCTCAAGATCCCGAATACAAATTTATTTAGGTCATCTGTGTGGGGGATATCCCACAGGTCTAACACTATATAGCAGAGATCTATAGCACAAGGAAACCAAGAAAGTGTACACCAGGAATTTATTCAATGTTTACATGAGAACTGTTATTGACCGACTGACTTACAAAACGTAAACAAACATATCAAAGAATCGGTTGCTATACCAAATACAAAATATGACAGTATTCCTTCAACAGCCAGTACTGTGGCCTCTTAGACACAACTCGATTCTATCGAATATCTCATTAGCATTATATTCAATACGCCCCCTTAATGTGCATATTCAAAATTAATTGTAACACAATAAAACATACAAACAAACTAAAGTGATATCAAAGAACAACTATTAAAAATGTAAACAATTAACAAGCAATGCCCAAACCGCGCATGCACGTATAATGCTTTTCTCTAGGCAAAGCCTTCGTTAATATGTCGGCGAGCATTGAGTCGGTCGGTAAGTACTTTAACTCAATACTCTTATTGTCTTTTAATACACTTCGCACAAAGTGATACTTTATATGAATATGCTTGGACCGAGAATGAAACATTGGATCGCTCGCAAGACAAATTGCTCCCTGATTATCTACATGTAAAGATAATGGTGCATACTTACGTAACCCAATTTCAGTAAGCAAACTGTTCAGGTATATAGCTTCCTTCATTGCCGATGCCAAGCTTATATACTCCGATTGACAAGATGAAGTGCTCACACATCTCTGTTTTTCTGATCTCCAGCTTACACAACCAGCTCCTAACATAAAAACATAACCAGAATAAGAACGCCTATCTATCAAACAACCTCCCCAATCAGCATCCGAATAACCATGCAATGATTTACCTGTCTTTTTGTAAATAAGTCCATATTGTTTCGTATGCTTCAGGTATCTCAAGACACGCTTTGCTGCATTCCAACATTCCTCGTTAGGGCAATCCAGGAATTGACTCAATACAGCCACCGTATTCGTAATATCAGGTCTCGTTCCCGTAGAAAGATACATCAACGAACCTATAATTTCGCGATATGGGTATTGTTCACGCGCACTGCACTTATTCACCGGTTTTTCTATCTTTTGCTTAAATTCCATAGGCGTAGATATCGGTTTACTTTCATTCATATTAAATTTAATTAACAAATCGTCAATATATTTTTGTTGTGACAATTTCATTCCATTGTCAAATCTGTCAAACTCTATGCCTAACATATACTTCGCAATGCCATAATCTTTCAATTCAAACTTTTCGGCCAGTTCCTTTTTGAAATGTTCGATGCATTCACCTCTTTGCGATGCGACGAGTATGTCATCCACATAAATTAATACAAAGAGTTTAGTTTGCGAGTCTATATTTTTAAAATAAAGGCATGGCTCATTTAAAGATGCTTGCAATCCCATGCACTTCAGCTGTTCATCCAGTCTGATGTTCCACTGTCTACCAGCTTGTTTTAGGCCGTACAGCGACCTCTTGAGCTTGCATACATTGCCTCCAGACCTCAGGTCGCATAACAACTTGCTAGCTCTTTCATATATGAATGAACCTGGCTGCTCCAGTCGTGTTAAATCTTGCAAACATTCGTCAAGAAGATCTGGTACCTTCATATATATCTCTTCTTCTAATAATCCATTTAAATATGCCGTATTTATGTCCAACTGATGAATTTCAAGATCCAGTTCCACTGCAAGTGCAACTAATAATCTCACTGAATCAAGTCTAGCGACTGGCGCAAAGGTTTTCTGGTAATCGACGCCGTAACGTTGGCTAAAGCCTTTCGCCACCAGTCTAGCTTTCTTCTTCTCAGTCTTGTCGATATTTAACTTCGTCGTTAAAATATATCGGCAACCAACGACATTTCGGCCCATGGGTTTCTTGACGATATCAAAAGTGTCGTTTTTAATTAAACTTTTGACTTCTGACATTATTGCATCCTTCCATCCTTTTCGCTCGTTACCTGATAAGGCCTCTTTCAGATTAATCTCGGCAACTCCAACGAAATCTTCGCAGTCTCCATACTCCTCAGTTGACTCAAAGCCTTCTTCCGCAGAAACCTCTGGTTCTATGGCAACTTCTGGCTCTGCGACAATCTCTGGCTCTACGACAATCACTGGCTCTACGATAACAGGATCCGGTTCTACGATAACTGTGTTGTATATCTTCCGAGGACGCCCAACATGACCTCTCTCCAGCCGCGGTCGTCCTGGACCTCTCTTCACTATCCTCCCCCCATCAACATGAACTTCATCTTGATGATGATCATATTGAGATGGTTCTGCGACAGTACCTGGATTATCTGTCATTTGACGGGCTTCAACAGGAACATCCTCTTCTCTCTCGGGTTCAGGATCACGATCACTTGATGACCTTATGTTCACATCCTCGTGATCAGAGATCTGTTCTACCGGATTTCCACTAGTCTGAGCCGAATGGAACTCTACATCTACCGATAAAGGTTGATTTGTAGTATTTGCCGATCTTTTCTTATCGA